>NC_079189.1:437175295-437380295 GCF_029499605.1 Hyla sarda
CTAGAAGTTGTAGTTTTGGTTTGTGTCAGCTGCAGAGCCATAGGCTGTGTCAAGGAATACTGGGAATTACAGTTAGTAACTACAACACCCAGCATTTCCTGATGCAGCCTATGGCTCTGCAGCTGACCCGAACCAAAACTACAACTTCCAGCATGTTGCACTTTATAGTTCTACCGTTTAGGTTATTGTCTAACATGCTGGAAGTTGTAGTTTTGGTTCCGGCTTGTTTGCATATATCCGTGGGGCTCTTGGTCGGCGGGCGAGTATAAAGGGGGTGGGATTCTGGTGGTACAATTTAGTGCGGGCCAGAAGCCACTAAAAATAAATAAAAAAATTAGATATCGCAACTGGCAGCAGCGCACCCCCCCCCTCCCCCGAGACACAAGCCCTTGAGCACTGCCCTAGTGCCTGACGTGTCATTCTGCCCCTGTACAAAACATACATGCATACACATATCATACATACACTGGCCACTGTCCCCCATATCATACATTACATAAATACACACATCATACATACAGACACATCATACATACACACACCCGCCACTGCCACCCCACATCATACATTACATACACACATCACACATACACAGACACAAACACACATCATATATACACATACACACATCACACAAACACTCACACCATACATATGCATACATCATACATACACCCCCCCCACATCAACATTACATACATACACACATCACACATACACTCACACCATATATATATATATATATATATAATATACAACCACCCTTCCCACCGCCGCCGCCGGCCACCTGCATGCACGGCCTCCTCACCTGAGCCAGCCATGAGTGGACATCAGAACTGTAGTCCCGGCGCAACAGCGTCGGGGGCGGCGCTCAGCCGCTTGCAGCTAGGCCGCATGAACATGTCTTTTCACACACAATAAATACCCGCCGGCCGGCTCCTCAGGGGCTAAGAGCAGACTTGTGCGTGCCTTCGCAGCGCACTTCTGCAAATCTGCTCCCAGCAACAATCAAGTAGACAGGCCTGTACCACAGGAACACCGGGGGCCTGTACACCCTGAGCACCGGTGTGAGGTGCAGACTTGCATCCCATGCAAGTCTGCATCTGCTCCTGTGCCTCACACCGGCATTAAAAGAAAAATAAGGGGGAAGCTGGAAGCTGGTCTGTCCCTGCTTGCCCGATACAGGGCTAAATCTATGAAAAATTCACCTGCCCGGCACCTGCAGTAATGTATAATTTCCTTTTTAAGAAGACCTCATCTTATTGTGTGTTTTGTATGCTCCCACTGTATACTCAACTCTTGGGTAATGTTTCCAGTTAACTGCTTAGAGAACATTATACATGGGGTTAATGGTTACATTGCTAGCAGAAAAACAAATATTTAGTAAGCTTGCACAAACCTTACGTATGAGTGCTGCCAAACCCCACTTCATCAGAAATCTCTTTAGGCGCCTTAGGAAATAGCTTTATCTGTTTGTTGGTAGCTTTAACGATAAGTCACATAGACCGACAAGATTACTATGACTTTAAGTTTATTGAAGACTTTCTTATATGCATTATACAATAGTACAATAGTACACGGAGTATGAATATTTTTATTAGGCAGGTATATGAGTACACTGTCTAGACTGACATTTGCCTATTACTCATTGCATTATTCCAAATGGATATAGCACAGAAGATTCTTCACCATGTTTGCCGTCCATAAGGTTAAATTACAGTATGGGAATGATCAGATCTTGTTCTATAGGGCCACTTACAATATTTTTTGTACAACTTTTTGGGAGTTCTTTTATGTTGGGTAGAGTTGGTTTCTGTTACATATATATAATAATCTTATCTAAGATTAGGCTTAGTTATTATAGGACTGACTCATGATTTAGTAGGATTGGCAACTTTTCCAAAAAATATGAGACAATCTGTGCGGTGTTCATAAATGAGAAACAGGAAAGGACGGTCTGCAATAAAGCGCGTTGGAATGGATAATGGTGTGAATCCCACCACAGTAACCGCTCCTGCTTGAGTGCCTTCTTCATTCACAGTGATGCTGCCTTGTTGCTGAAACTGCACAAAATATTATGTTAGCAGAAATTCAGAAGGAAAACATACCAGGCATTCAAAAAACAGTAATTAAAATGGAAGGTTGGAGTTGATGTGCTTGCAGCTGCCGATATTGTTGTGCCCAATTGTGTTATACTTAACTCACGGTATCCACAACAATCACTTCTTTGTGGGGGTATAAGTACATGGATAAAATTACATTATGCTGAGCATATTAGTATTTTGAGGCATACCCCTTGAATTATAGATGGATGGGCATTTACTTTTAGCTTATGTAGGGTAAACAAAAGGGTTTTTGCTATGAAAGCCGCTTGTGAAAAACAAGTAACAAGATGTCAAAAGACCTTGTTTTAGGATCTTACACTTTCAGAATGACTCCCATTGTGGGCACGCCTTTGGAGAAGATAGCCAGATATTTTGTGAGGCTCTTTATAAAGGCTCACAGACTGGCTAGGTCATAGGCTTTGATGGCCCTACATGCCCTTGCGATCCAAAACCTCCCTTAATAAATCCTTTTCTATCCTCACCAGTTGTATCTGGAAGAAACATTCCTGTGCCTCCCTACTCATATAAGATGGCTTACGGCCTTGTATAGATTCCATAAACAACCTTTCAGAATATTGCACGCTTGGCTTCTAGAGAGCCAGTCGGCTCCTTCACTTTTTGGCGTCCCCTCTCCCCACCATGTCATTCATGTTTCCTAAGATAACCTAGATATCACTTACACCAGCCTCGAAAGAAAACCTCTGTCCCCCATTTTATGATTTAAAACTGGGTGTGACACGGCGATTCTTGGTCGCTGAACCAGCGTTGTGGCCAAAAATGCTTTGTAGCCCTCGCTTCCTACTATTAAGAGTTAATATAATCAGATATATGTCTGTACTCACCAGGCCAATATTAATGTCTTCATCTGTAATGCCTGAAAAATCTGCTTTGCTTGTGAACAATTCCTTCACTCCCATGCTGCTTAGCGCATCCTTCAAGTTGTAGTTCTTTTCCAGCTTGAATCTTGGTAGATGAACTTCTCTTGTCCTAAAAACAAAGGGTAACAATGTACTGTTTGGAATGTGATAATATTTTTAAGATTGTTCAACTATACATTATAATGACTCATATGGATAGCATGGATATTATATTCATCTATTTACCAAGACTGTTTACTACTATCCTAAAATTGTTCCTCTGTGCCTCCTATGGTGGTAAGCAGTTACCCACATGAAGTGAGCTTTTTCTATTCCAGTATGGCTAGCGCCAATATACACAGACCTATTCAGGTTACTGTGCTTGGGATGAATTGACACCATGCATTGCATAGTAGCAAAAATTGTAGAAAAATTGGGGGAGATTTATCAAAACCTGTCCAGAGGAAAAGTTGCTGAGTTGCCCATATCAACCAATCAGATCGCTTCTTTAATTTTTCAGAGGCCTTTTCAAAAATGAAAGAAGCGATCTGATTGGTTGCTATGGGCAGCTCAGAAACTTTTCCTCTGGACAGGTTTTTATAAGTCTCTCCCAATGTTTTATCTGTGAAAACATACTGGTCACCGCTGTTTTTTTTAACTTACTCCACTATTTTATTTATTTTTAATAAACTCCAATAAATTGGCAATATAATTACGTATGGTCAAAATGGATACTGCTTAAATAGTGATGAAATTCTATCGCCTCTGTTCGGATGTTCTTCATATAATAAGTTGCTAACAAACAGTGCAAACAGTAGCGATTCAAACAGCTCTCATTTAGTTCAATTATATGTGACATTTTACATGACATTCTAGACAATATGTTTTGTGCCATACTACTTTTCCTCCACATGCTGTGCCACCAGCATGATCTGTATTTGCAGCTGATCTCGGACAATTTCAGAGACTGTCTAAAAAAAAAAATTGGTTTTCCAAGGATGAACAACTCCTTGAAAGCCATAAACAGAAAGCTTGTGGCTTATACAGAGCAACAATTCCTGCTAGCTGATTGGATGAGGCAGATCATATGTCCCACTCACAAGTATACACCGAGCTTTCTAGGTGATCACTGTTTGCTTATGAGTATAATGTGTGATAACCAGAACACTCACTTCTGGTTGCCCACCAGATTGAAAGTTAGTCATGGCCGTAAATGTTGGCACCCCTGAAAATTTTCAAGAAAATGAAGTATTTCTCACAGAAAAGGATTGCAGTAACACATGTTTTGCTATACACATGTTTATTCTCTTTGTGTGTATTGGAACTAAACCAAAAAAGGAGGAAAAAAAAGCAGATTGGACATAATGTCACACCAAACTCCAAAAATTGTCTGGACAAAGTTATTTGCACTCTTAACTAAATATTTGGTTGCACACCCTTTGGAAAAAATAACTGAAATCAGTCTCTTCCTATAAGCATCAATAAGCTTCTTACACCTCTCAGTCGGAATGTTGGACCACTCTTCCTTTGCAAACTGCTCCAGGTCTCTGTTATTAGAAGGGCGCCTTTTCCCAACAGCAATTTTAAGATCTCTCCACAAGTGTTTAATAGGATTTAGATCTGGACCCATTGCTGGCCACTTCAGAACTCTCCAGCACTTTGTTGCCATCTATTTTTAGGTGCTTTTTGACGTATTTTTGGGGTAATTGTCCTGCTGGAAGACCCAAGATCTTGGCCGAAAACCCAGCTTTCTGACACTGGGCTGTACAGTGTGACCCAAAATCAATTGGTAATCCTGAGATTTCATGATGCTTTGCACACATTCAAGGCACCCAGTGCCAGAGGCAGCAAAACAACCCCAAAACATAATTGAATCTCCGCCATATTTCACTGTAAGTACTGTGTTCTTTTCTTTGTAGGCCTCATTCCATTTTCGGTAAACAGAAGTGCTTTACTTAAAAGCTCTATCTTGGTCTCTTCTGTCCACAAGACGTTTTTCCCAGAAGGATTTTGGCTTACTCAAGTTAATTTTGGCAAAATGTAATCTTGCTTTTTTATGTCTCTGTGTCAGCAGTGGGGTCCTCCTGGGTCTCCTGCCATAGCGTTTCATTTCATTTAAATGTCGATGGATAGTTTGCGCTGACACTGACAGGACAGCTTGAATATCTTTGGAACTTGTTTGGGGCTGCTTATTCACCATCCAGACTATCCTGCATTGACACCTTTCATCAATTTTTCTTTTCCATCCACGCCCGGGGAGATTGGCTACAGTGCCATGGCAAACTTCTTGATAATGTTGCGCACTGTGGAAAGAGGCAAATCTAGATCTCTGGAGATGGACTTGTAACCTTGAGATTGTTGATATTTTCCCACAATTTTGGTTCTCAAGTCCTCAAACAGTTCTCTTCTCCTATTTCTGTTGTCCATGCTTAGTGTGGCACACAGACACACAATGCAAAGACTAAGTGAACTTCTCTCCTTTTTATCTGCTTTCAGGTGGGATTTTTATATTGCCCATACCTGTTACTTGCCCCAAGTGAGTTTAAAGGAGCATCACATGCTTGAAACGATCTTATTTATCCACAATTTGTGCCAATAATTTTGTCCAGCCCATTTTTGGAGTTTGGTGTGACATTATGTCCAATTTGCTTTTTTTCCCTCCCTTGTTTGGTTTAGTTCCAATACACACAAAGGGAATAAACATGTGTATAGCAAAACATGTGTTACTGCAATCCTTTTCTGTGAGAAATACTTCATTTTTTTGAAAAATTTCAGGGGTGCCAACTGTATGACCACTAGCATAGAAGCATAGTATATTTTATAGATATTTCGTAATATTTTACCTGTTAGTCATGCTCTTCTGCCAACGGTCTATCAAATGTGGGCTGAGCTGCTTCTCAAGGAGCTTCATACCTGATATTTTGTGTGGCACCACTAATAGCATGCTTATATTACCAACATAGGGCAACTGCAGAACATCACAATCCAATTCAGAATCCAAAGCAAACAAAAAACTTCCTTTGAGCTTCATCATGGGAACTTTTACCACTTCTTTTTCACTCACGCGGAAATTTGCATTGTAGGTTTGCTCTAGTGGAAACTTATTCTCCCACGTCCCTATTTGAAAAGAGAAAATATCCTTACACTTCGGTTAAATAAAAGTGGAACAGGGGAGATTTAAAACTTTTTTTTATATATATATCAACTGTCTCCAGAAAGTTAAACAGATTTGATGACACTCGTCTCTGGAAAGCCCAGTTTAGAAGCAAATCGCCAATACCAAACCTCTTCTAAACTGGGCGTTTCCCGAGACAGGTGTCATCAGAGAGCACTCAGACAGAAAAGAACAACCTTAACTTCAGAAGCTCATAAGTACTGAAAGGATTAAGATTTTTTAATAGAAGTAATTTACAAATCTGTTTAACTTTCTGGAGCCAGTTGATATATATAAAAAAGTTTTTGCCTGGAATACCCCTTTAACTAAATTGGAGCAGAGGAAATGTTGAGGACCTACAATAAGCAACCAGTCAGGTTCTAGCTTTTAAGCTTCAGAGGTTGTTGGAAAATAAAAAGGTGCAACCTGATTGCTTGTTATAGGTTACCCTTGTAGTTTTTATTTTGCAGTCTCTCTTCATGCATAGTTAAGTAAAGTTAGGATATGACCACTTACCTTTGAAGTAGATGCAGTTGATCAGTAACATTAGAATATTCGGGTCCAGGTTTGCAAGTGCTTCCTTTATCAGACCTTTGGTAAGCTTTTGAATGCGTTGGTTAACTTTATGGAGAAAAGCTTTGTCAGCAAAATCACCAATTTGGGCCTCTGCATAGTAGTAGTTTTTCAGTTTATCCTGAAAGTCTTTCTCGATTGGGAAATCTTGCCGGATGTAAAGGTCATTGACTGATCTTAATGTATAGCCAAAGTTTCTCCGAAACAGTCTGTGGGTTAACTTACGAAAGACTGAGTGAATAGTGGTTTTATCGTACTTGGTGCTGGCGTTGATAAATTCTTTGAAGCCTAATGTTGACAAAATTTCACTTTCAGTCTTCCCCTTTGTTCCCATTGATATTGTAGCCATTGCTGTGGACACTCCAACTGGTGCCATCAAGATATTATCTGTTACATTCGTATTCTCTCTAATGGCACGGTAAAGATTAAAGCCAAACTTTGCATTCATGATGTTAAGCCTCTGAATCCTAGTTTTGCCAGGAAAAAGTTCATATATATTTCCTTGAGTTTTATCATCACCTTTGATTTCTGGAAGAGCATCAATAATTTCTGGATAATCTTCATCTTCAGAAAATATTTTGTCAAAATCTATGTAGTCCTCATCATCCTCTCCTTCAGGTATAAGGTCATTCGTCACCGTTTCATCTTGTAGACTTAACTCACTTTGGGGAGAGAGACCCCGTGCTCCTAAAGGACTTGCCCCATCGCTTTTAGCAAAATGCTCATGCAGGTCTTTCACACCACATAATGCTGAAGAAATGAGGAGTAAACTCGTAGCGAGATGTAGAAGGCCCATCTTCGGAGCAGTTATTCTAGAAAAGCAAAAATAGCTTAAAAACATATCTACATATGTGTATGTATTGAACTGCATTCATATGAAACAAGTCCTTTAAAAACCTGCACATTATAGTGTAAGTTTGGGATTTGTATAGAAAATGAACATAGTCTGTCCTTACCTGAAGGCTCCTGGCCGCAATTGCTAGATGGAGAATATAAAGCTGTGCCTCAAAAGGGCTAAAACATAACCTTTGCCACTTTCCAGAGCAAACAGTCCAAAACATCAAACATACACTGATTTGCCTGGTCAGCTAAAGTCCTTTCCTTCTTGGAGGCCCCATTGCTCCCTCCCCTTTTATTTCCTGTATTTCTTTGTCCTCTCGTTTACAATAACAACCTTTTATGGAAGTTTAGCAGTTTTTGTACTGTGAGTTCTTCTGAAATCATTCTTATTCAGTATTTATAAACATTAAAAATCAAAAGCTACAATATTTTTTGTTTACCAACTATTTTTTAATTTAGGCTCTGTTCACACCTGCATTCTTTTGCCATTCCTTTGTGTATTTAAAGCAAAAACAGCACAGCCTGTATTTCTGCTCATGGTTTGTCAGTATTCATTGGAAATGGATCAAGCATAGCTATCATGCCCCTGTTATAAATGCAAGCCATGACTCTCTAGTGTAAACTAAGCTTAAAGGGGTACTCCGCCCCTAGACATCTTATCCCCTATCCAAAGGATAGGGGATAAGATGCCTGATAGCGACGGTCCCTGCTGCACCCGGCGTTCGTTTAGAGTGTCAGGTGCAACGCTAGAGGCTCGTGACATCACGGCCATGCTGCTCGGGACGTCATGACCACTCCCCCTCCAAAGCAAGTCTATGGGAGGGGGCGTGACGGCCGTGCATCGGATGTCTGGGGTCCCACAGCAGAGATCGGGACCCCTGCGATCAGACATCTTATCCTTTGGTCATAGGTCACATGACCTGGTTGTCATCTTGGTTTTTGTGGCAATTTTTGCTATATATTCAAAAATCTTCTTCTCTGGAATCGCTGAAGCTACAGATATATTATTTGTTGTATATGGTTTCACTGTTGTTCCGAGCCAGATTTGTTCATTACAAGTCTATTGGCCACATGGTGTGGCCGCCATATTGGATTGCACAATATTCTACAAACATCTCCTTCTCTTAAACAGTTTGTTAGAATAACGTATAATTTGGCAGACATTTTCATGGCTACCTCCTGTACCAAGATTGTTAAAGCTGGTTCATTTGCATAATCATTATGGCCTCCACTTGACAGGGAATTCTAGTGTCAAGTACCCGCGAGTCCTATGAGCATCCTGTTCACCCATACCACACTGCCCTTGCATATTATCTCACCCAGTTAGCAGGTCAGGTGTTGTGATATTTCCTTTGACTGATAACTGGTTGTAAATATAATTATTTGGATTTTGATTCCTTTTTGGATTTTAATTGTCTCCAGTAAAAGTAATGTTTTAAGTATCTATCTGTGAATCATTATCTGCACTGATACTGTTACTCTGATAGGGAAATAAATTCCTTTTTCTCTGTGAATTGTAATATGCCTGTAGTTGCCTCAATGTTACTTCAAAACTCCTGAAATTTTACCCAAAGGTAGAGCCCAATACTATGCATAATCTGTTGTAGTATAAAGGTCATAGGTCACATGGTCAGGCAGCCATATTGGTTTGTGTGGCACATTTTTGCACGATATTGAAACCTCTGCATTTCTGCAATTTTTAGATTTCTAACAATTCTAACAGATTTAAGAATTGTTATATTTGTTACACTTTGATCACAATTATGACTTGTTCATTACAAGTCTATTGATCACATGGTTTAGCCACCATGTTGAATTGTGCAATATTCTACAAACCTCTTCTTCTCTAAAAAAGTTTGTTAAAATAACGTACAATTTGGCAGACATGTTCATGGTTACCTCCTTTACCAAGGTTGTTAAAGGTGGTTAATTTGCATAATCAATATGGCCACCACATGCCAATAACATTTAGATAGCATTAATAATAATATGCAACTTTTTTTTAAATGTGTGTAATATGTACACTGTCAATCTAAAAGTTATGTTTCTTTGCACACTGGTAACATGCTCCTTTTCTGTACCACGATTGATGACAATTATTGGCCACCATGTTGGATTGCACTATATTCTGCAAACAGTTTTCTTTAAAACTATTGGTCAGAACAGTGTGAAAATTTGCACACACGTTCGTGATCACTTTCTGTACCACATGTGATCACAAGATTTGGTGGCCATATTGGATTTTGCAATATTCTGTAAACATAGTTTTCTCTGAAATTGCTGGTCAGAACAATATGAAAATTAGCACTCATGTTTGTGATCACTTTCTGTACGCCATGGATCACATGGTTTGGCCACCATATTTTACTGCACAATATTCTGCATACATAGTTTTCTCTAAAATTACTGGTCATAACAATGTGAAAATTAGCACACATGTCCACGATCACCCTCTCCTCCATCATGGGTCAAGGCAACCTATAACCCGACTATGCAGCTTGGCCACCTATATCGCTGCTTGAAGCTATATTTATTTTTTAGTTTTCTACCTTGATATTGCTCTATATTTTCTGCTCAGTCTCAGTCAGAATCACAAACTGGGAAGGGGTATTCCCCAGCAGGCGTGACATCATCTGAAGCCATACAGGGGAGAACTTCCTCCCTCACTCTGCTACACACAGCCCAGAGCAGTTCAGTGTGTGGGATGAGCTGTGCTTGGATGCACACACTCCCTCAGCATTTTCTGTTTTTTGGACTTCTGCCGAGCCAACAGGAGTCCAAAGACTGTGCACAAGATGGGTGGAGAATGTGCTCTGGACAAGTAGGGAGACACCTAGTGGCAGATTTTTTAAACACAAAACATAGAAAAGTACATTAGAAAGATTTTTTTATTTATCATAAGGAGTGCAATAGCAAACATTTTGTTTTAATGAGAGTGCCCATTTAACCCCTTAAGGACGGAGCCCATTTTCACCTCTAGGACGAAGCCATTTTTTGCACATCTGACCACTGTCACTTTAAACATTAATAACTCTGGGATGCTTTTAGTTATCATTCTGATTCTGAGATAGTTTTTTCGTGACATATTCTACTTTAACATAGTGGTAAATTTTTTGTGGTATCTTGCATCCTTTCTTGGTGAAAAATCCCCAAATTTGATGAAAAAATTTAAAAATTTGCATTTTTCTAACTTTGAAGCTCTCTGCTTGTAAGGAAAATGGATATTCCCCCAAAAATTTTTTGGGGATTCACATATACAATATGTCTACTTTATGTTTGCATCATAAAATTGACGTGTTTTTACTTTTGGAAGACCCCAGAGGGCTTCAAAGTTCAGCAGCAATTTTCCAATTTTTCACAAAATTTTCAAACTCGCAATTTTTCAGGGACCAGTTCAGGTTTGAAGTGGATTTGAAGGGTCTTCATATTAGAAATACCCCATAAATGACCCCATTATAAAAACTGCACCCCCCAAAGTATTCAAAATGACTTTCAGTAAATGTTTTAACCCTTTAGGTGTTTCACAGGAAAAGCAGCAATGTGAAGGAGAAAATTCAAAATCTTCATTTTTTACACTCGCATGTTCTTGTAGACCCAATTTTTGAATTTTTACAAGGGGTAAAAGGAGAAAATGTATACTTATATTTGTAGCCCAATTTCTCTCGAGTAAGCACATACCTCATATGTCTATGTAAAGTGTTCGATGGGTGCAGTAGAGGGCTCAGAAGCGAAGGAGCGACAAGGGGATTTTAGAGAGTACGTTTTTCTGAAATGGTTTTTGGGGGGCATGTCACCCTTAGGAAGCCCCTATGGTGCCAGAACAGCAAAAAAAAAAAACACATGCCATACCATTTTGGAAACTAGACCCCTTGAGGAACATAACAAGGAATAAAGTGAGCCTTAATACCCCACAGGTGTTTCACGACTTTTGCATATGTAAAAAAAAAAAAAAAAAATTTCACTAAAATGTTGGTTTTCCCCCAAATTTCACATTTTTTAAATGGTTAATACCAGAAAAGACCCCCCAAAATTTGTAACCCCATCTCTTCTGAGTATGGAGGTACCCCATAAGTGGACTTGAAGTGCACTGCGGACCAACTACAATGCTCAGAAGAGAAGGAGTCATATTTGGCTTTTTGAGAGCAAATTTTGCTCGGGGGGCATGTTGCATTTAGGAAGCCCCTATGGTGCCAGAACAGCAAAAAAAAAAAACACATGAAATACCATTTTGGAAACTAGACCCCTTGAGGAACGTAACAAGGGATAAAGTGAGCCTTAATACCCCACAGGTGTTTCACGACTTTTGCATATGTAAAAAAAAAAAATTAATTTTGCTAAAATGTGGGTTTCCCCCCAAATGTCACATTTTTGCAAGGGTTAATAGCAGAAAAGACCCCCCAAAATTTGTAACCCCATCTCTTCTGAGTATGGAGGTACCCCATAAGTGGACCTGAAGTGCACTACGGGCGAACTACAATGCTCAGAAGGGAAGGCGTCATATTTGGCTTTTTGAGAGCAAATTTTGCTCGGGGGGCATGTTGCATTTAGGAAGCCCCTATGGTGCCAGAACAGCAAAATAACCCCCACATGGCATACCATTTTGGAAACTAGACCCCTCACAGAATGTAATGAGGGGTACAGTGAACATTTACCCCCCACTGGTGTCTGACAGATATTTGGAACAGTGGGCTGTGCAAAATTTTTCATTTTCACGGACCACTGTTCCAAAGATCCGTCAGACACCTGTGGGGTGTAAATTCTCACTGCACCCCTTATTACATTCCGTGAGGGGTGTAGTTTTCAAAATGGGGTCACATGTGGGTGTGTTTTTTTTTTTTGCATTTGTCAGAACCGCTGTAACAATCAGCCACCTCTGTGCAAATCACCTCAAATGTACATGGCGCACTCTCCCTTCTGGGCCTTGTTGTGCGCCCCCAGAGCACTTTGCGCCCACATATGGGGTATCTCCGTACTCGGGAGAAATTGTGTTACAAATTTTGGGGGGCGTTTTTCCCTTTTACCTCTTGTGAAAATGAAAAGTATAGGGCAACACCAGCATGTTAGTGTAAAATTTTTTATTTTTTTACACTAACATGCTGGTGTAGACCCCAGCTGTTCCTTTTCATAAGGGGTAAAAGCCCCCCAAAATTTGTTAGGCAATTTCTTCCGAGTACGGCGATACCCCATATGTGACCCTATTCTGTTGCCTTGAAATACGACAGGGCTCCAAAGTGAGAGAGCGCCATGCGCATTTGAGGCCTGAATTAAGGACTTACATAGGGGGTGGACATAGGGGTATTCTATGCCAGTGATTCCCAAACAGGGTGCCTCCAGCTGTTGCTAAACTCCCAGGATGCTTGGACAGTCAATTGCTGTCCAGAAATGCTGGGAGTTTTTGTTTTGCAACAGCTGGAGGCTCCATCTTAGAAACACTGCCATACAATACGTTTTTCATTTTTATTGGAGAAGGGGGGTGGGGGGGGGGGGCAGTGTACGTGTGTATATGTAGTGTTTTACTCTTTATTTTATGTTAGTGTAGTGTAGTGTTTTTAGGTTACATTCACACTGGCGGCAGATTACACTGAGTCTCCCGCTAGGAGTTTGAGCTGCGGCGGAAAATTTGCCGCAGCTCAAATTTGCAGCGGGGAACTCACTGTAATCTGCCGCCAGTGTGAATGTAGCCTGTACATTCACACGGGAGGGGGGTCAAAACTACAACTCCCAGCATGCACTGACAGACCATGCATGCTGGGAGTTGTAGTTTTGCAACAGCTGGAAAACCTTGAGTTAGGTTCTATGACCTAACTCAGTATTTTCCAACCAGTGTGCCTCCAGCTGTTGCAAAACTGCAACTCCCAGCATGTACTGATTGCGGAAGGGCATGCTGGGAGATGTAGTTATGCAATGGCTGGAGGCACGCAAGTACAACTCCCAGCATGCCAAGACAGCCTTATGCTGTTCCTGAATGCTGGGAGTTGTAGTTTTGCAAGATTTAGAGGGGTTCAAGTTGTAAATCACTGTCCAGTGGTCTCAAAACTGTGGCCCTCCAGATGTTGCAAAACTACAACTCTCAGCATGCCCAGACAGCAAACTGCTGTCTGTGCATGCTGAGAGTTGTAGTTTTGCAACATCTGGAGGGCTACAGTTTGAGACCACTTAGTGATCTACAACCTGAACCCCTCTAAATATTGCAAAATTACAAGTCCCAGCATGCCCACACAGCAAACAGCTGTCTGGGGATGCTGGGAGTTGTAGTTTTGCAACATCTGGAGGGCCACGGTTTAGAGGCCACTGTAAACTGTGGCCCTCCGGATGTTGCTAGGCAACAACTCACCTAGCAGGACCCGGAAGCCGCTGCCGCCGCCGCACGTGGGGGATCCCCGCATGGAGGATCGCTATCCGGGATCCAGGTAGGGACCTTCGGCGCCGACCCTCCCTGGACGGTTCCCCCGTTTTGCCCGCACACCGATAGGTGGGCAAAGCGGGGGAACCGAACTTTAACCCCCCCTCCCCCGGTCTGCTATCGGTCGGTCGCTCAGCCGACCAATAGCAGGGATAGGAGGGGTGGCAACCCTGCCACCAAACTCCTATCCCTTTAGGGGGATCGAGGGTGTCTCGGACACCTACGATCCCTCTTATTTTCCGGGTCACCGGGTCACCAGTGACCCGTATGACCCGGAATCGCGCAAATCGCAGGTCTGAATTGACCTGCGATTTGCGCGCATCGCGGTCATGGGGGGGTCTCAGGACCCCCCTCGGCGATGTGCCGGGATGCCTGCTGTTAGATAACAGCAGTCATCCCGGTCCGATCACCGCTACCGGCGACGCGGCGCTCCCGGAACCTCGCGACGTACATGTACGTCGCCGCGCGCCAAGTGACACTTCGCGGCACCGTACATGTACGTCGCTCGTCGTGAAGGGGTTAACAGTGCAATAAGAGTGTTTGTGATGTCACTTCTCCATGCAAAATCAGTCCTTCATGCTGCCATTTTTAGTATACACATAAGCACTAGAAAATCCTGAAACCTTATCAAACACAACTCTTGTGCCAATATTTAACATGGTAACCGTTATAGTGACACACACTTACAATATGTTAGATTGTACAACTATAGCTTCTGATTATAAAGATGGGGTAAAACAAGTCCTTTACTTTTTTTTTTTTTCCATCGGACTTGAAGTCACATGGTAGTGAAGCCTGGCAAAAAGTCAAAATGGTGCAGACTGATCTATGATCTCATTTTGCAATCTTACCCGATCTGCACTCCTGAGGTTTTGCTGTATATTTGACATAATAGCAGCACAGCTATATTAAATAAATGGATCTTGGTTTGTTTCCAGCTTTAATATCATCTTCATCACCATGCACAATTCGGTATTATGGATCATTTTTGTAAGGTATATGGACCTGTATTATACCTCTCTGTACCTTAAGTTTTATATATATAGGCACGCTGTTTCTGTTTATTTAATATCTATTTAATTAACCGTAAATAAAACAGAATCAAGAGAAAAACACAATACACAGCAACAGAGAGCACAGAAAATGGCTGAACATCTGTAATAGTCTACATAATGTAAACAAGTAGTAGAAGAGCACCATAATGGTCCCCTATGGGAGTGACCGTATAATAGCGACACAAATACAAAGGAGACGCACTCTTATGGAAGCACAGGGACATTAGAGTCAGGCAGTAAGGCACCCTGGAGACACAAGAACCTACTTGAAGTATAAGTGGCAGAAGACCTACACCAGGCACCCCACACTATTAAATTCAGCAGTATAGTTTCTGTGTTTGTACACAAGATAGGCATATGGGACAATGGCATTGACCAAAAACTTCATTTGCTGAGAATAGGAGGATTTGGATCTATTCATAATAGTGCCATGAGTCACAAACAACAATTGCCAAAGAAAAATGTGGCGATGATGCTCCTCTTCATCAATGATACCCAACAGACAAACTTTAGGATCCAGCAGGACAGGTACACCCATGACCTCTGACATTAGGGGCAAAACTCTACCCCATTAAGAGGATATGAAAGAACAATCCCACATTATGTGCCATCTGAATCTATCATGTGGCATTCTGTGGTCTGATACTGGCTCATTCAATTAAAATCGACTGGGTGAAATAACTTTCATAATAAATAATTAATACATTATTTTATTGATAATAACTGGGGTTACCAAGGTGTATGAGGATAGGATTTCAGACCAATCCTCAGCAACTACTCCTGGGATGCCCCTGTTCCAACTGGAAACAATTGGCAATGGAACAGTCTGTAATTTAGCCTTAATACGGAAAGTATAGAGAGCAGTAATTAAGCCCCTAGGTCCCTTTGACCCTAATTAACGGAAAATTAGAGAACACTGTTCCAGGAGTAGGGAATTGTCACCCAAGTGTGGCACAGTTGAAGGGACCTATAGAAGGAGGCTCTAGGTAAGTTAAATTTATCATGCAGGTACTGAAAAGTTCGAAAGGCCCTGTTCTCATATACATCCTTAATAAAACTAACCCAATGTCAAATTAAATCTTATTCTGGTACCACAGGAAGTTATGACCTTTTCCTAGTTAAGTACTGAACAGCCTTGCACACCCGTGACTCCATCTTATGTAAGGGCAAGAGATGGGTCCCTACATGCAACGCGCCCTCTAATTCAGGCCATAGGTGGCTCAAATCCAGAAAATGGGCTAAATGGTGATTTCTGTTGGGCAATACCCCCACCTTCACCCAGGTATGTAGATACCGCAGCTGGCCCGCTAAAATAGTATAAGATGACCTTAGGAAGAGACATCACATAGTTTTTTTTTTTCTTATGGGGAAAAATCACTTTCACATTCCATCACGTATTCTCCTCTATATGGCTGTGTACCATCATACATAGTCAAGGGCCATATGTTCTTCCCTGTGTTTTTATTTCTTCTCTCAATGCTTGCTTTTACAGCATATAATAATGGTTAGGTACCCCTGTGTGTGTTTATAATATGTAAGCTACTATTTTTATTTTATTTATATTCCACTCTATAATAATTCACCGTCCCTGTGATTGCTTTACAGCTGACAAGGAGATTACCACCCATTAAAGAGGCCAAACCTAGACTTCAGAAGCTATTCCGAGATTTCTGGCTGTACTCTGTTTTGATGGGCTTTGCGGTGGAAGGTTCCGGTAAATCCTAGCCAATAGTTTGATTGGAAATCTGTCATTACAAAAGTCTACTTTTACATATTGTGGTGCTGGCAGTAATGTTCTTGAACTAGTGTCTTTCTCTATAGAGCATATGCAGTATGTAGTTTTTTGTTGTTGTGTTATACATATATCTTATAAGTATTCCTTAATTCCTACATATGTTCGTGAACATTATAGGCAGTGTAAATTCTAGGTTCTTGGAACATTTGCCATCCTCTTTGCAGTGTTAACATCATGCATCTGTCTCTGTTGGACTAAAAAATTTGCTATCTGCTGCCAAGCAGCTAAAATCTATTTTTAAACCACTGTATTCTTCCCCTACATGCCCTAGCTATCTGCCAGACACAAACATTTGTCTTGTTTTCCTATTACAACCAATCACAGCTCAGCTTTTATTTTACCAGAGCAATGTGAGAAGTGAAACCTAAGCCATGATTGGTTGGTCATGATAAATCAGAGTAAGGCTGCATTCACACCTCGTTTTCAAGCTATGATTGTCGGTCCTGACAGAACCTAAAACCATAGTATACTACATTTTTAGGTCCAGTCACAAAACCGGAAACAGGTCAAAAACGAGCCGTCCGGAGTCACCGTTTGACTCCAGTCGGCTCCTTAAAGTACCGCGCCGGTCCAGCTGGTTTACGGGAGCACCCGGTTTTCCCTCTCCCCAGCCTTAGGCTGGGTTCACACTACGTTTTCTCCCATACGGGAGCGCATACGGCAGGGGGGAGCTAAAAGCTTGCGCTCCCGTATGTCACCGTATGCGCTCCCGTATGTCATTCATTTCAGTGAGCCGACCGGAGTGAAACGTTCGGACCGGTTGGCTCATTTTTGCGCCGTATGCGCTTTTACAACCGGACCTAAAACTGTGGTCAACCACGGTTTTAGGTCCGGTTGTAAAAGTGCATACGGCGCAAAAATGAGCCGACCGGACCGAACGTTTCACTCCGGTCGGCTCACTGAAATGAATGACATACGGGAGCGCATACGGTGACATACGGGAGCGCGAGCTTTTAGCTCCCCCCTGCCGTATGCGCTCCCGTATGGGAGAAAACTTAGTGTGAACCCAGCCTTATTTGGCAATCATAGGCTGAAAACGAGGTGTGAATGCAGCCTAATTGTGTAAAATATTTTTTTTTTATTTTTTAGATTACATTCCTAACATACCAGCTCTGTACAGTATAACTCAACTCCTGGCCCTGTTTTTTTTTTTTTATTTCCTAATGAATATTTTATATTTTCCCGTGTGTGTGTGTGTGATCCGCAATTGCCATCATCTTACAAACTACAACAGGTCTGTGGCCAGAAGAATGGTATGAAGGAGTCTGCGAAATTGCTACGAAATCGCCATTGCTGACATTTCCTAGCAAGGAGCCTTTGCGTTCTGTTCTGCAGTACAACTCTGCTATGAAAAATGACACCGTGACACCGGTAAGAACCATTAAATCTGGGGTCTGTTAATGATAGATTTCTTCTGTTTGTGAAAAAGATTACTTTTTTTTTTTTTTTTACAGGCAGAACTTAATGAGTTAAGGAGCACTATTATAAATCTACTGGATCCTGCTCCTGAAGTATCGGCACTTATCAACAAGCTAGACTTTGCCATGTCCACTTATCTGCTCTCTGTCTACCGGCTGGAACACATGAGGTGGGCATCACTGCTGAAACACAGGCCTGTTGTCACTGATATGGTTGGGTTGCTGTACGTTGACCTTTTCATTTTGCACACATTTTTATTATTTTTTTTTTTATTAGAGTCTTGAACTCGACGGATAAGGATCGGTTCCAAGTCATGTTCTTTTACTTTGAAGACAAAGCTATCCAGAAAGATAAATCAGGTGTGTGTTTTGCTCTATTTATTTTAAGAAGGGTTATTCTCTTTGTATATTTGTTTGCTGGCTCATAAGTTCTCACTGTTTTTGTGTTTTTACATTTATGGTCTATTCACATGTACAGTATTCTGTTCAGATTTGCTGGGCAGGATTTTCTGCTGCAGACTTCAATGTAAACTGATTGACTGAACAGAGGTTCAAATCCTGCGCATCAAATCTGCGCAGAATCTGTACGTGTGAATAGACCATGAATGTACACTTTTTTTATACGCTTGAAAAGGATATGAGCGTATACATTAATAGATGCTAAGAACAAATCTACTGTATACCATTGAGCAGACTCTGTTCTATAATATACAGTAAAAAAACATTATAAAACAGAAACCATTGTTGCACCATAGAAGTCAGTGTTTGGCTGCTATGGGCGACAAAGGAGAATAAGCAATCACAACACAGCTTTCATTTTTGAAGATGTTTGTACGTTAGCATTCAACAAAACGAATGGATGGATTTTTGATGTATGTAGATAGTGTTTGTAATCAATAATTTTTTTCCCAGGGATGATGCAGTGTGTTATTGCTGTAGCTGATAAAGTCTTTGATGCATTCTTAGCTGTAATGGCTGATAAGGTAAGAGGATTGGCTTTCAAACTGTATAATATAAAGCGTAATATATATATATATATATATATATATATATATATATATATATATATATATAATGTAAACTAGTGCACCTGCATTATAGCCTCATATATTGTGTACTGAGTTGTGAACTCTTAACATTAGGACTATTGCTAAGAATTGTCTATGGTATTCAAACATGGTTTCATTGATGTGGACAGTTGTGAGTGTTCTTGGGGGAACATCATCTTCTAATATTAAATATGTGAGATATTGCTTGTGACCGGTGCTTGAATAATTCATCAAGTGGGATCCCCACCTGCCTTTTCTTAAAAAAAAAAAAAAAAATTAATTGGATTCATAACCTTATGGGAGAACTAAAATGAATCCAAAATATATATAGCTTTTTTCAGCAGGCTGTCTGCCTCCTTTATGAACCCCTTAACGACGCCGGACGTAAATGTACGTCCTGGTGAGCTGGTGCTTAACCCCTTAAGGACCAGGCCATTTTACACCTTAGGACCAGAGCGTTTTTTGCACATCTGACCACTGTCAATTTAAACATTAATAACTCTGGAATGCTTTTAGTTATCATTCTGATTCCAAGATAGTTTTTTCGTAACATATTCTGCTTTAACATAGTGGTAAAATTTTGTGGTAACTTGCATCCTTTCTTGGTGAAAAATCCCAAAATTTGATGAAAAATTAGAAAATTTTGCAATTTTCTAACTTTTAATCTCTCTGCTTGTAAGGAAAATGGATATTCCAAATTAAAAAAAATTTGATTCACATATACAATATGTCTACTTTATGTTTGCATCATAAAATTGATGTGTTTTTACTTTTGGAAGACATCAGAGGACTTCAAAGTTCAGCAGCAATTTTCCAATTTTTCACAAA
Organism: Hyla sarda; assembly: GCF_029499605.1. Classification (NCBI taxonomy): domain Eukaryota; kingdom Metazoa; phylum Chordata; class Amphibia; order Anura; family Hylidae; genus Hyla; species Hyla sarda. The sequence goes on from NC_079189.1 coordinate 437,195,373, forward strand.
ATTTTCAAACTCACTATTTTTCAGGGACCAGTTCAGGTTTGAAGTGGATTTGAAGGGTCTTCATCTTAGAAATTCTCCACAAATGACCCCATTATAAAAACTGCACCCCCCAAAGTATTCAAAATTACATTCAGTCAGCGTTTTAACCCTTTAGGTGTTTCACAGAAATAGCAGCAAAGTGAAGGAGAAAATTCACAATCTTCATTTTTTACACTTGCATGTTCTTGTAGACCCAATTTTAGAATTTTTTGCAAGGAGTAAAAGGAGAAAATGTATACTTATATTTGTAGCCCAATTTCTCTTGAGTAAGCACATACCTCATATGTCTATGTAAATTGTTCGGCGGGCGCAGTAGAGGGCTCAGGAGCGACAAGGGGATTTTGGAGAGTACGTTTTTCTGAAATAGTTTTTGGGGGGCATGTTACATTTAGGAAGCCCCTATGGTGCCAGAACAGCAAAAAAAAAAAATCCACATGGCATACCATTTTGGAAACTAGACCCCTTGAGGAACGTAACAAGGAATTAAGTGAGCCTTAATACCCCACAGGGGTTTCACGACTTTTTTGCATTTTCACTAAAAAGTGTGCTTCCCCCCCAAATTTTACATTTTTGCAAGGGTTAATAGCAGAAAAGACCCCCCAAAATGTGTAACCCCATCTCTTCGGAGTATGGAAATACCCCATGTGTGGACGTCAAGTGCACTACAATGCTCCGAAGAGAAGGAGCGCCATTGAGCTTTTGGGAAAAAAATTGTTTGGAATGGAAGTCAGGGGCCATGTGCGTTTACAAAGCCCCCCGTGGTCCCAGAACAGTGGACCCCCCCACACGTGACCCTATTTTGGAAACTACACTTCTCACAGAATTTAATAAGGGGTGCAGTGAGTATTTACACCCCACTGGCGTTTGACAGATCTTTGGAACAGTAGGCTGTGCAAATGAAAAATTAAATTTTTCATTTTCACGGACCTCTGTTCCAAAAATCTGTCAGACACCTGTGGGGCGTAAATGCTCACTGTACCCCTTATTACATTACGTGAGGGGTGTAGTTTCCAAAATGGGATCACATGTGGGTATTTATTTTTTTGCGTTTATGTCAGAACCGCTGTAAAATCTGCCACCCCTGTGCAAATCACCAATTTAGGCCTCAAATGTACATGGTGCGCTCTCACTCCTGAGCCTTGTTGTGTGCCCGCAGAGCATTTTACGCCTACATATGGAGTATTTCTGTACTCAGGAGAAATTGCGTTACAAATTTTGGGGGTCTTTTTTTCCTTTTAACTCTTGTGAAAATAAAAAGTATAGGGTAACACCAGCATGTTAGTGTAAATGTTTTTTATTTTTTTACACTAACAAGCTGGTGTAGCCCCAACTTTTCCTTTTCATAAGGGGTAAAAGGAGAAAAAGCCCCCCAAAATTTGTAGTGCAATTTCTCCCGAGTACGGAGATACCCCATATGTGGCCCTAAACTGTTTCCTTGAAATACGACAGGGCTCCGAAGTGAGAGAGCGCCATGCGCATTTGAGGACTAGATTAGGGATCGCATAGGGTGGACATAGGGGTATTCTACGCCAGTGATTCCCAAACAGGGTGCCTCCAGCTGTTGCTAAATTCCCAGCATGCCTGGACAGTCAGTGGCTGTCCAGAAATGCTGGGAGTTGTTGTTTTGCAACAGCTGGAGGCTCCGTTTTGGAAACACTGCCATACAATACGGTTTTCATTTTTATTGGGTGGGGGGGACAGTGTAAGGGGTGTATATGTAGTGTTTTACTCTTTATTATGTGTTAGTGTAGTGTTTTTAGGGTACATTCGCACTGACGTGTTACGGTGAGTTTCTCGCTAGGAGTTTGTGCTGCGGCGAAAAATTTGCCGCAGCCCAAACTTGAAGCAGGAAACTTACTGTAAACCTGCCTGTGTGAATGTACCCTGTACGTTCACATGGGGGGGCAAACCTCCAGCTGTTTCAAAACTACAACTCCCAGCATGTACTGACAGACCGTGCATGCTGGGAGTTGTACTTTTGCAACAGCTGGAGACACACTGGTTGGAAAACCTTCAGTTAGGTTCTGTTACCGAACTCAGTATTTTCCAACCAGTCTGCCTCCAGCTATTGCAAAACTACAACTCCCAGCATGTACTGATCGCCGAAGGGCATGCTGGGAGATGTAGTTATGCAATAGCTGGAGGTACGCAACTACAACTCCCAGCATGCCGAGACAGCTGATTGCTGTTTGGACATGCTGGGATTTGCAGTTTTGCAACATCTGGAGGGATACAGTTTTGAGAACACTGCAAAGTGATCTCCAAACTATGGTCCTCCAGCTGTTGCAAAACTACAATTGCCAGCATGCCCTGACAGCAAACAGTTGTTTGGGCATGCTAGGAGTTGTAGTTTTGCTACATCTGGAGGGCTACCGTTAGAGACCACTGTATAATGGTCTCAAACTGTACCCTCCAGATGTTGCTAGGCAACTCACCAGCTTCCGTCGGATCCAGCCGCACGTCATCGCCGCCCTGCCGATCTCCGTCGCTCGCAGCCTCCGTCGCCCGCCCGGATCTGTAAGTGGATCTTCGGCGCCGGTCCCCGTCGTTTCCCCGTTCTGCCCCGCCTATTGTGGGAGGGCAGGACGGGGAAAACTAAAGTTAACCCCCCCGCCCCCGATCTGCTATTGGTGGTCGCGTCTAGACCACCAATAGCAGGGATAGGAGGGGTGGGTGGCACTCCTATCGCTTCAGGGAGATCCTGGGTGTCTTAGACACCCGCAATCCCCCTTACATACCGGGTCACTATAGACCCGGAATGACCCGGAATCGTGCAAATCGCAAGTGTGAATTCACTTGCGATTTGCCGCGATCGCCGACATGGGGGGGTCTGATGACCCCCCTGGGCATTTGCACGGGATGCCTGCTGAATGATTTCAGCAGGCATCCCGGTCCGATCCCCGCCCGGCGGGGACCAGAACTGCCCATGACCTAACTGTACGTCCTTGGTTCTTAAGACCCAGGGTGTCGGGACGTAACGTTACATCATGGGTCCTGTAGGGGTTAATGCACCAGGATGTACATTTACGTCCTATACATAACCACAAGCATCGGAGCGATGCTTGGGTCATGTGCAGCAGGTCCCGGCTGTTGATAGCAGCCAGGGACCCGCAGGTAATGGCGGACATCCGCGATCGAGTGGATGTCCGCCATTAACCCCTCAGATGCAGTGATCAATACAGATCACGGCATCTGCAGCATTACGGTCACTAAAATGGATTATCGGATCACCTGCCTCCGCTGCCTTTCACGGGTCTTCTGCTCTGGTCTGCGATCGAGCAGACCAGAGCAGAAGATGACCGATAATAATGATCAGTGCTATGTCCTAAACATAGCACTGAACAGTATTAGCAATCGAATGATTGCTATAAATAGTCCCCTGTGGGGACTATTAAAGTGTAAACATAAAAGTAAAAAAAAAAACTCCCCCAATAAAAACTTAATTGTCCCATTTTCCCTATTTCACCCCCAAAAAGTGTAAAAATAAAAATTTATATACAAATTTGGTATCACCACGTACGTAAATATCCGAACTATTAAAATTAAATGTTAATGTTAAAATAGCTGCTTTTTTTATAACACTTTATTCCCCAAAAAATTTATAAAAATGTATTAAAAGTTTTATATAAGCAAATATGATATCAATAAAAAATACAGATCATAGTAGCCCTCACACCGCCGCTTATATGGAAAAATGAAAAAGTTATAGGTCTTCAAAATAGGGGGATTTTAAACGTACTAATTTTGGTTAAACAGTTTGCGATTTTATTTATTTTTTTTATTCTTTTTTTTTAAAGAGTGCCTGTCATCAACAAAAACTTTTAATGTTGTTCATAATCATTAATGAAGACATATTGTAATATATCTTCATTAAAAATATTAATATTTATACCAGTTTTTTCATTTTATACTTTTGGCCACTAGGGGTCTCTCTTCTATGCCTGGTCTGCAGGCAGCTTCCTATGCTTTTCATAGTAAGTGTACAGCTTTTAGGACAGCTGTTGGCTGTCTGGGCATGCTGGGAGTTGTAATTTTGCAACAGCTAGAGGTACCCTGGTTGGGAAACACTGCTGCAGAGGGAGAGCAGCATACAGGAAGACTGGCAGAAGCAGAGTCCCGGCCAGGCTTTATGTGACATCATGCCTGCCGGGATCCGCCTCCTTCCACCCCTCAGAAAGACAGTGCTCCTGAGCTAATGAAGAGGGATAAAAAAAAAAGTATTTCCACAGCGTTTTAAATTTCAATAAACACAGGGATAGGCATAGTTAGAGTAAGGGACAGATGGGGAGGGGAATCAGGGAAAGTTTAGGTGATGACAGGTACTCTTTAAGCACAACAGTAATAGAAAAGTATGTTATCATGGGTATCCTTTTAATCGTATTGACCCAAAGAATAAAGAACCCATGTCATTTTTACCGTAAATTGTACAACGTGAAAACAAAACCTTGCAAAATTGCGGCTTTCTTTTTAATTTTTTTCCCAACAATTAGTATTTTTTTTGGTTGTGCCATACATTTTATGGTAAAGTGAGTGATGATATTACAAGAGACAACTGGTCGCGCAAAAAACAAGCCCTCATACTAGTCTGTGGATGAAAATATAAAAGAGTTATGATTTTTTGAAGGCGAGGAGGAAAAAAACAAAAATGTAAAAATAAAATTGTCCTTAGGGCCCAAATGGGCTGAGTCCTTAAGGGGTTAAACTTGGCATGAACTGAGAAAAAGCCCTTTACGTGTGTAAAAAATAAATAAATAAATGAATAAAAAAGGGGTTATTCAGGTTGTAAAAAAAAAAAAATTGTATACAACCCCAAAACATATTAAAACAACAAACCAACAGTTGCTTACCTGTTCGATCCTGCGCTGATCCTCATTCAGCCTCCGGCACTGATCCCCATGGCTTCCAGCACTGATCGGTGATGCCAGAAGTATGTGTGTTTGTAAGTGTGTGCCTGCAGAGGTCGCAGGATCAAACAGGTGAGTAACAATTGTGTTAGTATGTTTTAGAGCTAATAAAAAAAAAAAAAAAAAAAAAAAAACATGGATAACCCCTTTTTATGTGCCATTCCACACTGGATTCTAGATAGCTTTTATTATTGTGCTATGCCTATTCCAACTAAATGTATGTATGATAATGCTGCCACACATATTTTGTTTCTAGTTACCAGTATGAAGTATTGTTTGTTTATATTTTCTTTCTTTTTGCAGCCTAAAACAAAAGAGAATGAGAAAGAGCTGGAGCGCCATGCTCAGTTCTTGCTGGTAAACTTCAATCATATTCACAAGCGCATCAGGAGGGTTGCAGACAAATATTTATCTGGCCTGGTAGACAAGTGAGTATTAAATGTACACAAGTTCTACATGCAGTAAGATAAATCATAGCCTGATATGTGTAACAAGGTAGATTGGTTTACCCTGATAGGTCTTTATACCTAATTATATTTTATTTTACTTTTACTTGTATTGTATCTGAGTAATGACTCTTCTTTGATTTAAAGGGGTACTCCGGTGTAAAACTAATTTTTTTAATTCATCTGGTGTCAAAAAGTTAAACAGATTTGTAAATAACTTCTATAAAAAAAATCTTAATCACTCCAGTACTTATCAGCTGCTGTATGCTCCAGAGGAAGTTTTATAGTTCTTTTCTGCCTGACCACAATGCTCTCTGCTGACACCTCTATCCATGTCAGGAACTGTCCAGAGCAGAAGCAAATCCTCATAGCATACCTCTCCTGCTCTGACACAGACAGAGGTGTCAGCAGTGAGCACTGTGGTCAGACTGAAAAGAACTGTACAGCATCTGATGAGTACTGGAGGGATTAAACATTTTCAATAGAAGTTATTTACAAATATGTGTAACTTTTTGGCACCAGTTGATTTAAAAGAAAAATTCCACTAGAGTACCCCTTTAAGTACTGACCACGTTTAGTGTTTCTTTAAAGTCTATGGGGGAGATTTATCAAAACCTGTGCAGAGGAAAAGTTGCCCAGTTTCCCATAACAACCAATCAGCTTGCTTCTTTGATTTTTAACAAGGCCTCTGCAAAAGGAAAGAAGCGATCTGATTGGTTGCTATGGGCAACTGGGAAACTTTTCCTCTGCACAGGTTTTAATAAATCCCCCCCTATATTTTTCAGTAGTCCTGAATGCTCTTTGCTTTGTTTTTAGGTTCCCCCATTTACTGTGGAGTGGTACAGTATTGAAAACCATGCTTGATATGTTGCAGACTTTGTCTCTTTCACTTAGTGCGGTGTGTATCAATTCCCGAAGAATCAATGCCCAGTAAAGTATTTACAACTAAGCAGCCCCTGTTGAATCTGGATGGCATTGTTGTTAAAGAGCTGTTATACAGTAATTTGTATTGTTTATAGCATTAAAATAATTTTATCACATCAACATGTGTTCATTATACAGAGAATAGCGAGAGTAACTAAACAGGCCTCTCCACCAGCATTTAGATCATTAGATGGACATGCAAATTGCTATACATTTGAGCACCAGGTGGGGCCATAGTATGTAAGTGGATGTAGTGAATGTAGGTGCATTATTTAAATAAATGTGATCCTTTTCATTGGATGACCCCTTTAATTGCCAAACACCTGTAGACTTTAAAACACAAGTCTTGTTTTGCTCGGACAGCAGGATATGTGTTTAAATTTCCGCACCACCATTGAGCCCCAGACTTGCACAAAACTACGACAGCCAGGATACAGACTTGACGGAAGTCCCATGAAGGTCTATGACACTTCCGCAAAATCTGTATATTGAATGCTGTAGTCTTGGGCAAGTCTACAGGGACGTAGTAGGGACGGTGTATTACAGTCCCTACCTTCCCGATTGCCATACACACAGCACTAAGAAACTGCTGTGTATACAAGGTTATCTGGGAGCTATGTATCTTCCTGACCAGGCAATGATGATTATCAGAGCTGCTGGGACTCAGCTGACTCTAAATGAATGTCAGGGGGCTGTAATTCCACTGCAACTGGGACAGCCCCAGTTACAGAGGAATCTGCATAAAAACTAAACATTTTTGTGTATTTTAAGTATAAACATCTTAAATAAAAGTGAAAAAAGCAACACAAAAGTGAAGAAAAAAAAAACTATTAAATATAGCCTTGCCCCTTTACAAACACCTATATAAAATGACCATATTGGAAAGGGGAAGCATCACCTTGTGCATCAGTAGTCTTGTATTATTATACTGATGAGGACAAACATATTTCAGGACATTCACAAGGACCAACCATATTACGACATTCCAGATGCTCCATACAGGATCACTGTACCTGACACCTATGAGGCCAGAGAGGTAAGATCACTCTTTTTCTTAGTGCTAATGATACTGATCCTTTCTTCAGTTCTCTTTGACATCTGCATTTTGTAAATAGTTGGGATGTGATGTTTAATAATTTAGTATTTTGTCAACGAACACAAAACCTTACATTGAGTATAATAACTGCTTTGCAGAGCATTGTAAAGGACTTTGCTGCTCGATGTGGGATGATCCTACAAGAAGCCATGAAATGGGCCCCATCTGTGACTAAATCCCATTTACAGGTATAAACAAGGATCTTGAAATTGTGATTAACTCCTTCATTATTAGTTTGTTTCATCACGTACTGGGGGGACTTTATCAAGGGTGACATAGGTGAACAATTTTGGTATTCTTTTATTTTGTTTTTATATTTTGCATTTGATAAATTGGGATTTGTTGTAAACATGGATCAGAAAGAAAGAAATCCACTACTCGTGTTAGGGTGCATTCACACCACGATTAATTAATACGGTCACCTGATCCGGCTGGGGGATGTGAAAACCAGGCGCTCTTGAATCATTTGAATGAGCCGACCGGATCCGGTTTTGTGACCGGACTGAAAATCGTTATGTACCGGGTCAGTTGCTGGTATCATGGAGCTCCGGTTCCTGGGGGTGGCACTTCTGCGTTTGAAGGTGTGAGGACACACGCTCACCAGTCAGCATCTGAGGCAGGACATCGATGCGGACGCTGATTGTCTGAGTGGGCGTGTCACATTGCCATATTCAGAAGCGTCATACAATAAGGACTAAAGCTTCATGTTACCGCAGTGGTAGTGAGCGAACAAGGAAGGAAAGTGTGTGGTTTTGTTTTGTTTTTGTATTTTTTATATCAACCCCTGCCTGAGTACATATGCATTTTGAACTTGTATGATAAACTGAAGGGTTAGGGGGAGTCCAACCCTCCTTTGACTCCAGAACCGATCCACTTTAGTTTAAAGGGGTACTCCCGTGGATTTATTTATTTTTTTTAATCAACTGGTGCCAGAAAGTTAAACAGGTTTGTACATTACTTCTATTAAAAAAATCTTAATCCTTCCAGTACTCTTTAGGTGCTGTATACTACAGATGAAATGCTTATCTTTTTTGGATTTCTCTTCTGTCATGACCACAGTGCTCTCTGCTGACCTCTGCTGTCCATTTTAGGAGCTGTCCAGAGCAGGAGAAAATCCCCATAGCAAACATATGCTGCTCTGGACAGTTCAAAAAAATGGACAGCAGAGGTCAGCAGAGAGCACTGTGGTCGTGACAGAAAAGAAATCCAAAAAGAAAAGCATTTCCTCTGTGGTATACAGCCCCTTAAAAATACTGGAAGGATTAAGATTTTTTTAATAGAAGTAATTTACAAATCTGTTTAACTTTCTGGTACCAAGGGAGTACCCCTTTAATATTCAACCTTAAATTTTTTTATGTAATTTGTGCGCTTTTTGTTTGTGGTATTGGGGGAATTCAGTTTTAACATGTTTTTTTAAATTGGTTTCTTGTATAGGAATATCTGAACAAGCACCAAAACTGGGTATCTGGCCTCTCTCAGCATACTGGCCTCGCCATGGCTACTGAAAGCATATTACATTTTGCAGGCTACAACAGACATAACACAACTTTAGGAGTAAGTGACTACATGGCTGGTTTTAAGAGGCCTAATTAATGTGTTAACTGGCTAGACATAAGATTGATAGAAGCAAGTTGTTTTGTATGCGTTTTCAATGTAAAATATATAATCAAAATCTCCCAAGGTGATGGTATGACAGATATTTTTATTTTTTTTACCTTTTTATAGTTAAATTTTAAGTGGCGTTACCTTTGTATCTGTTGTATGTACTGCAACGTGTTACATAGCATGTTACATTTCCACTGTTACATAACCCTATTGAAAACTACTACATAATACTATAAACATACTGATATAGTTGATATAGAGCTGAAAATTGTCATGTTGGTGTAGTCGTCTGCCATGTGGTTTGGGCCAAGTGTTACAGGTATTAGCATTGTACACACAGCTGTAGTATGACTACATATTTTTTTTTTTTTTGTATTGGGCACCAGTAGAAATTCTGGGATCCTTAAAGTACCTCCTGCCACCTCTCATACAAATAATTTTTCTGTCTGCCTGCTCTGTTGAATGCTATACAGAGCTTTTCTCTCCTAAGCAAGTTATATACACTGCTCAAAAAAAATAAAGGGAACACTAAGATAACACATCCTAGATCTGAATGAATGAACTAATCATATGAAATACTTTCCTCTTTACATAGTTGAATGTGCTGACAACAAAATCACACAAAAATCATCAATGGAAATCAAATTCATTAACCCATGGAGGTCTGGATATGGAGTCACACTCAAAATCAAAGTGGAAAACCACATTACAGGCTGATCCAACGTTGATGTAATGTCCTTTAAAACAAATCAAAATTAGGCTCAGTAGTGTGTGTGGCCTCCACGTGCCCATATGACCTCTCTTCAACGCCTTGGTATGTTCCTGATGAGGTGGCGGATGGTCTCCTAAGGGATGTCCTCCCAGACCTGGACTAAAGCATCTGCCAACTCCTGCACAGTCTGTGGTGCAACGTGGCGTTGGTGGATGGAGCAAGACATGATGTCCCACATGTGCTCAATCGGATTCAGGTCTGGGGAACAGGCGGGCCAGTCCATAGCATCATTGCCTTCCTCTTGCAGGAACTGCTGACACACTCCAGCCACATGAGGTCTAGCATTGTCTTGCATTAGGAGGAATCCAGGGCCAACCGCAACAGCATATGGTCTCACAAGGAGTCTGAGGATCTCATCTCGGTACCTAATGGCAGTCAGGCTACCTCTGGCAAGCACATGGAGGGCTGTGCACCCCCCCCCCCCCAAATGCCACCCCACACCATTACTGACCCACCGCCAAACCAGTCATACTGGAGGATGTTGCAGGCAGCAGAACGTTCTCCACGGCGTCTCCAGACTCTTTCATGTCTGTCACATGTGCTCAGTGTGAACCTGCTTTCATCTGTGAAGAGCACAGGGGGCCAGTGGCGACTTTGCCAATCTTGGTGTTCTCTGGAAAATGCCAGCACGGTGTTGGGCTGTAAGCACAACCCTAATGGACCATTCCTTTATTGGGGGTGTCTTGCTAATTGCCTATAATTTCCACCTGTTGTCTGTTCCATTTTCACAACAGCATGTGAAATTGATTGTCAATAAGTGTTGCTTCCTGAGTGGACAGTGTGATTTCACAGAAGTGTGATTGACTTGGAGTTACATTGTATTGTTTAAGTGTTTCCTTTATTTTTTTTTGAGCAGTGTATCAACCAATGAACCAATTTATGTCCCATATGGAATCCATGCAGTGTCCACAAGGTTGTATGTCCTTGTATGTTTTGGTGGCAGGTTATTTCATGTTTACTTTTGCCATGTCATATCTGCAATCTCCATAGAATATAACCTGTTTAACTTCTTATTTTCAATATAAGTATCTTAACATTTTTGTAATCCCTTGTCTTGAAAATTGTATACCCTGTATGTAAATTTCTGCTACAATGCTTCCCCACCTACTTGTGAATGATTGGTTGACTTCTCCATTGTTAATCTGAGCCTGAGAAATACTACTATGCACTATGTTCATAGACTTCACATTGAACTAACTCTATGAGAACCCCCTGTCATTGCTTATCATTGGATGAAGGGCAGATTCCAAAACACATAGTGACACTCTATGGTGCCATTTTCATACAAAATTCACGATTTTCGATAATCTGAAAATGCTGGCAATTTTTGAAGTAATTGTATAATGGAACATTATACCTTTTACAACTGTGTGATGTTAAATAACTTTTGACTGGACTCCTGTGGCGATTATAAACTAATCATTAATCTTTATTTTTATTCATTTTTCATGTATAATCTGTGAAGCTTTCATGTATATTCTGTTGTGAAAGCTTTAAATGGGCACTGTCAGACACAAAAACATTTTATATGTTGTACTAAAGCTGGGCGGTATGAGCAAAAACATGTATAATGGTATTTTTGTAAGTGATGGAGGTTCCACGGTATTTAACGGTATTCCCCCCACCCCCACCCCATGGCGCCGCTTCTCTTACAACCCCCCCCCCCCCCCAATGAATTATCAGCTTCGCTTTCCCCACATCATGTCACCCACAAGCGCTTCTCTGCTCATCCTCCTATGAGTTGCGGGCCGCCGGCGCTAGAAATCTGTACTGTACTACAAATAATAACGTTTCCCGGGCTGCAAAAATAAAATAAACTTTAATGAACCTGCCTACGTTCCCCCGTTGCTCTGGTACCGTCTTCACTGTCCCGCGCTGCGGTCCTCTTGCAGTTTCCTTGGGACGGGAAAGTCATCGCTGGGTTCGGTGATAGGATGAGCGCAATGAAGCTGCTCCTTACGTGACAGTGAGCTCAGCCTATCAGCGTCTGAGGCGGGACATCGCTGCGGCCTGTGATAGGCTGATGGCTCTGTCACGTTCCCATCCCCAGGACCGCAGCGGAGGGACCGTGAGGCCGGTAACGTGGAATGTCGCAAGGTGAGTTAAAGTTTATTTTGTTTATTTTTTTTCAGTCCGGACTACGTTATTTGTAGCACAGTACAGATTTCTAGTGCCGGCGGACCGCAACTCATAGGAGGATGAGCAGAGGAGCGCTTGCGGGTGACATGATGTGGGGACAGCGCTGCTGATAATTCATTGGGGGTGGAAGAAAAGCAGAACAGCGCTCGCTGGTCACATATGATTAGTTTCCCGATGTGGGGACAGCACGCTGCAGCGGATAATTGACTCATTCGAGGGGCGGAAGGGCCCAACCGGTATTGCGATATGGGCAAAATTCATATTGTGCAGGGAAAAAAAAAATCTGTATTCGGTATGAACCGGTATAACGCCCAGCACTATGTTGTACATCTTGGCAAAACATTAACCTTTGTAATATACTTCATAAGAAAATTTTATTTACTTTTTATAGAAATCATTGCTTATAAAATCATAGCTTTGTCCAAGCTGAAGCACAGGCATGGACAAAGTCCAGTAAGTGAGGGTGGGCTAGGACTCCTCTGTCTGATAGGACAGGAGAGAGCACAGAGGAGTACTATCAGACAGGAGAGAGCACAGAGGAGACCTATCTGACAGGAGAGAGCACAGAGGAGACCTATCTGACAGGAGAGAGCACAGAGGAGACCTATCAGACAGGAGAGAGCACAGAGGAGACCTATCGGACAGGAGAGAGCACAGAGGAGACCTATCTGACAGGAGAGAGCACAGAGGAGACCTATCAGACAGGAGAGAGCACAGAGGAGTGCTATCAGACAGGAGAGAGCACAGAGGAGACCTATCGGACAGGAGAGAGCACAGAGGAGTACTATCAGACAGGAGAGAGCACAGAGGAGTACTAGCCCACCTTCACTTACTGTACTTTGTTCATGCCTGTGCTTCAGCTTAGACAAAGCCATGATTTATATTAAAAGTAAATAACATTTTCTCATGAAGTATATTAAAAAGGTTAAGGTTTTGCCAAGATGTACACCATATACAGTGGGGAAAAAAAAGTATTGTCAGCCACCAATTGTGCAAGTTCTCCCGCTTAAAAAGATGAGAGGCCTGCAATTTTCATCATATGTATACCTCAACTATGAGAGATATGAGGGAAAAAAAATCCATAAAATCACATTGTCTGATGTTTAAATAATTTATTTGCAAAGTATGGTGGAAAATATGTATTTGGTCAATAACAAAAGTTAATACTTTATGTACCCTTTGTTGTCAATGAGGTCACACGTTTTCTGTAATTCTTAACAAGGTTTTCACTCACTGTTGCTGGTATTTTGGCCCATTCTTCTTTGCAGATCTCCTCTAGAGCAGTGATGTTTTGGGGCTGTCGCTGGGCAGCTGGGTTTTCTATGGGGTTGAGATCTGGAGGCCACTCCAGGACCTTGAAATGCTTCTTATGAAGCCGTTCCTTCATTGCCCGGGTGGTGTGTTTGGGATCATTGTCAAGCTGAAAGACCCAGCCAAGTTTCATATTCAATGCCTTTGATGAGGGATGGAGGTTTTCACTCAAAATCTCACGTTACATGGCCCCATTCATTCTTTCCTTTAGACGGATCAGTTGTCCTGGTCCCTTAGCAGAAAAAATAGCCCCAAAACATGTTGTTTCCACCCCACCACATGTTGCTTCACAGTAGGTATGGTGTTCTTTGGATGCAACTCAGCATTCTTTCTCCTCCAAACACAACGAGTTGAGTTTTTAACAAAAACCATATGACGTTCTCCCAATCCTCTTCTGGATCATCCAAATGCTCTCTAGCAAACTTCAGACGGGCCCGGACATATACTGACTTAAGCAGGGGGACACGTTTGGCACTATATGATTTAAGTCCCTGGCAGCCTAGTGTTTTACTTTGGTCCTAGCTCTCTGCAGGTCATTCACTAGGTCCCCCCATGTTGTTCTGGGATTTTTGCTTACCGTTCTTGTAATCATTTTGACACCACGGAGTGAGTGGTGGAGCCCCAGATCGAGGGAGATTATTATTGGTCTTGTATATCTTCCATTTTCTAATAATTGCTCTCACAGTTGATTTCTTCCCACCAAGCTGCTTGCCTATTGTAGATTCAGTCTTCCCAGCCTCTTGCAGGTCTACAATTTTGTTTCTGGTGTCCTTCGACAGCTCCTTGGTCTTGGCCATAGTGGAGTTTGGAGTGTGACTGTTTGAGGCTGTGGACAGGTGTCTTTTATACTGATAACAAGTTCAATCGGGTGCCATTAATACAGGTAACGAGTGAAGGACAGATGGACTCTTAAAGAAGAAGTTACAGGTCTGTGAGAGCCAGAAATGTTGCTTGTTTGTAGGTGACCAAATATTTATTTTCCACCATAATTTGCAAATAAATTCTTTAAAAATCAGACAATATGATGAAATGGATTTTTTTTCTCTCATTATGTCTCTCATAGTTAAGGTATAGTGCCTTGCAAAAATATTAATCCCCTTTCACTTTTTTCGTATTTTGGTACGTTACAGCCTTAAAGGGGTACTCTGGTGCTTAGACATCTTATCCCCTATCCAAAGGATAGGGGATAAGATGCCTGATCGCGGGAGTCCCGCCGCTGGGGACCCCCGGGATCATGCACGCGGCACCCCATTTGTAATCAGTCCCCGGAGCGTGTTCGCTCCGGGACTGATTACCGGCGACTACAGGGCGGGCGGCGTGTGAAGTCACGCCCCCGGCTCCGTGTGATGTCACGCTCTGCCCCTCAATGCAAGCCTACGGGAGGGGGCGTGATAGCTGTCACGCCCCCTCCCATAGACATGCATTGAGGGGCGGAGCGTGACGTCACACGGGGGCGGAGGCGTGACGTCACATGCTGCCCACCCCGTAGTTGCCTGTAAACAGTCCCGGAGCGAACACGCTCCGGGGACTGATTACAAACGGGGTGCCGCGTGCATGATCCCGGGGGTCCCCAGCGGCGGGACTCCCACGATCAGGCATCTTATCCCCTATCCTTTGGATAGGGGATAAGATGTCTAAGCACCGGAGAACCCCTTTAAGTTCAATGTTTTGTTATTCTGAATTTTATGTGATGGATCAGAACACAATAGTCTAAAGTTGGTGAAGTGAAATGAGAAAAATATATAAATAAAACTATTGTTTAGAAATGGAAAACAGAAAATTGGCATGTGCGTTTGTATTCACCCCCTATGCTAGGAAGACCATAAAATGTTCTGGTGCAACCAATTCCTTTCAGAAGTCACATAATTTTTGAAATGATGTCAACCTGTGTGCACTGTGCCACATGATCTATCATTACATATACACACCTTTTTTTGAAAGGCCCCAGAGGCTGCAACACGTAAGCAAGAGGCATCAGTAAGCAAGAGGCCATGAAGGCCAAGGAACTCTCCAAACACGTAAGGGACAATGTTGTTGAGAAGTAAAAGTCAGGGTTAGGTTATAAAAAAAAAATATCCAAATCTTTGATGATCCCCAGGAGCACCATCAAATCAATCATTTCTAAATGGAAAGAACATCTCACAACAGCAAATCTGCCAAGAAACGGCCACCCACCAAACTTCACAGACTGGGCAAGGAGGGCATTAATCAGAGAGGCTGCACAGAGACCTAAGGTAACTCTGGAGGAGCGGCAGAGTTCCACAGCAGAGACTGGAGTATCTGTACATAGGAAGACAATAAGCCGTATGCTCCATAGAGTTGGGCTTTATGGCAGAGTGGCCAGAAAAAAAGCCATTACTTTCAGCTAAAAACAAAAATATACATTGTGAGTTTGCAAAAAGGAATGTGGGAGACTCCCAAAATGTATGGAAGAAGGAGCTCTGTTCTGATGAGACTAAAATTTTACTTTTTAGCCATCAAAAGAAAACGCTATGTCTGGTGCAAACCCAACACATCACATCACCCAAAGAACACACATGTTTTTCAGCAGCCAGGACGGTTAAACTGGTCAGAGTTGAGGGAAAGATGGATGGTGCTAAATACAGGGATACTCTTGAGCAAAACCTGTACCACTCTGTGCATGATTTGAGGCTAGGACGGAGGTTCACCTTCCAGCAGGACAATGACCCCAAACACACTGCTAAAGCAACACTTAAGTGGTTCAAGGGGAAACATGTAAATGTGTTGGAATGGCCTAGTCAAAGTCCAGATCTCAGTCCAATCGAAAATCTGTGGTCAGACTTAAAAGATTGCTGTACACAAGCGCAAACCATCCAACTTGAAGGAGCTGGATCAGTTTTGCTAGGAGAAATGGGCAAAAATCGCAGTGGTGGTAAGATATGGCAAGCTAATAGAGACTTATACAAAGTAACTTGGAGCTGTGATTGGCGCAAAAAGTGGCTCTACGAAGTATTGACTTTAGGGGGTGAATAGTTATGCACATTGGCCCTCATTTACTATTGCAAACCTGACGTGTTTTGTTGGGTTGTGTGCCAGATTCAGTCGCATTGCGCCAGAAATTCTGTCTGCGCCAGATTTTGCGCCAGAATATGCTCCAGAATTTAAAAAACCCTGATTAACTCTCCATTTTGCTAAGAAAACCCGAAAAAAGGCGCGTGGTCTCCGAAAAGGGGCGTGTTCCCAACATTTTCACAAAAACACAACATATTTACTTAGGTTTCCACATAAAATGTGGTGGATTTGAGCTGAGGAAAACCCTACAGGTCAGAGCATGTGGAAAAAAAAAAAAAGCGAAGTGTAGGGAAAGTGGAAAATGTATGGAAACCTTAGTAAATACCATGGAAAATAAACTGTAGGGAATTAAAACCCACAAAGAAACCTACACAACACTCTTAGTAAATAAGGGCCATTGACTTTTTCTCCTATTTTGTCCTATTTGTCGTTTGCTTCACAATAAATAAAATAAAAACATCTTCAAAGTTGTGGGTATGTTCTGTAAATTAAATGATCATAATCCTCTAAAAATTCAATGCCAATTCCAGGTTGTGAGGCACCAAAATACAAAAAAGGCAAAGGGGGGGGGGGGGAGCGGTTTAATACTAGGGATCGACCGATATCGATTTTTTTTTAGGGTCGATAACGTGAATATCGGCCGATAATTTCGGCCAAACCGATAATCGGTCGATTCCTAGTTAATACTTTTGCAGGGCACTGTCTACCTATGATAAAATTACAGGCCTCTCGCATCTTTTTAAGTGGGAGAACTTGCACAATTGTTGGCTGACTACCTTTTTTTTTTTACCCACTGTAAAAAGTTTTTGAATCTGAGAGTGCCCACTTAAATTGTACTTCATGTACTGTCATTTAAAACAAAACATCTTTGTGTCATAGTTTTGATTAATCAGACATGTCAATTTTTTTGTGTTGAGAGCAACTGATCCCATTTTAGAGTTTAGTCTGTACCTGGTAACTGTAGCCTGCATTCCAGTGGGAGGGTAAATGTCAATTTATATACTGATAATACACAATGCAAGAAAAAGTAGCCAGTGCCTTTCAGTTCTAGAGTACTCAATCATTTACACCCCTCCTTCTTTTATGTAGGGAACATTGTTTAACATTCTTATTCATAGCAAAAGTTCCTTAAAGGGGTACTCCACTGGAAAAAAATTTTTTAATCAACTGGTGCCAGAAAGTTGAACAGATTTGTAAATTATTTCTATTTTAAAATCCTAATCCTGCTGCTACAGCTGCTGTATGCTCCAGAGGAAGTTGTATGGTTCTTTTTTGTCGGACCACAGTGCTCTCTGCTGACACCTCTGTCCATGTTGGGAACTGTCCAGAGCAGGAGAAAATCCCCATAGTAAACCTATCCTGCTCTGGACAGTTCCTGACATGGACAGAGGTGGCAGCAGAGAGCACTGTGGTCAGAAAGAAAGGAAATTCAAAAAGAAAAGAACTTCCTCTGTAGCATACAACATCTAATAAGTACTGAAAGGATTTAGATTTTTAAATAGAAGTAATTTACAAATCTGTTTAACTTTCTTGCATCAGTTGATTTAAAAAAAAAAATGAAAAAATTCCACCGGAGTACCCCTTTAACCCCTTAAGGACCAAGGACGTACCGGTACGTCCTTGGTCCTGCTCTTCTGATATAACGCGGGGTTACACAGTAACCCCGCGTCATATCATGGCGGGCCCGGCGTCATAGTGAAGCCGGGACCCGCCTCTAATAGCGCGCAGCGCCGATCGCGGCGCCGCGCGCTATTAACCCTTTAGCCGCGCGCTCAAAGCTGAGCCGCGCGGCTAAAAGTGAAAGTGAAAGTTCCCGGCTAGCTCAGTCGGGCTGTTCGGGATAGCCGCGGCTAATCGCGGCATCCCGAACAGCTGACAGGACAGCGGGAGGGCCCCTTCCTGCCTCCTCGCTGTCCGATCGCCGAATGACTGCTCAGTGCCTGAGATCCAGGCCTGAGCAGTCATGCGGCAGAATCGTTGATCACTGGTTTCTTATGAGAAACCAGTGATCAACATAGAAGATCAGTGTGTGCAGTGTTATAGGTCCCTATGGGACCTATAACACTGCAAAAAGAAAGTGAAAAAAAAAGTGAATAAAGATCATTTAACTCCTCCCCTATTAAAAGTTTGAATCACCCCCCTTTTCCAATAAAAAAAAAAACACAGTGTAAATAAAAATAAAAATAAACATATGTGGTATCACCGCGTGCGGAAATGTCCGAATTATAAAAATATATCATTAATTAAACCGCTCGGTCAATGGCGTGCGCGCAAAAAAATTCCAAAGTCCAAAATAGTGCATTTTTGGTCACTTTCTATATCATTTAAAAATGAATAAAAAGTGATCAATAAGTCCTATCAATGCAAAAATGGTACCCTTAAAAACTTCAGATCACGGCGCAAAAAATGAGTGCTCATACCGCCCCATACACGGAAAAATAAAAAAGTTATAGGGGTCAGAAGATGACAATTTTAAACGTATTAATTTTCCTGCATGTAGTTATGATTTTTTCCAGAAGTCCGACAAAATCAAACCTATATAAGTAGGGTATCATTTTAATCGTATGGACCTACAGAATACATATCAGGTGTCATTTTTACCGAAAAATGTACTACGTAGAAACGGAAGCCCCCAAAAGTTACAAAACAGCGTTTTTTTTTCAATTTTGTCGCACAATGATTTTTTTTCCCGCTTCACCATAGATTTTTGGGCAAAATGATTGACGTCATTACAAAGTAGAATTGGTGGCGCAAAAAATAAGCCATCATATGGATTTTTAGGTGTAAATTTGAAAGAGTTATGATTTTTTAAAGGCAAGGAGCAAAAAACGAAAATGCAAAAACAGAAAAACCTCCGGTCCTTAAGGGGTTAAGCTATGAGTAAGGGCTGTCCCTATGCCTGAGATTCATCAGCTACTTTTTCTTGTCCTGTGTATGGAGTATTAAGGAATTTTTTTTCAGTGAGCAGCACATTAATTTTCAGCACAACGCTAGAGTCGTCATTGCTAGACCGCAAAATATAGTATTGCTGCAGCCACTGAACAGAAGTTTCTTTCTGTACCCATTACATACTTTAGGAGGAGTTGTGTTTAAAAGCAAAGAGTAAAACTAAAGTATCATCCAGTCATATATTCCCAGTTGTAGCTGTCCACTCTGATGTTCATCAACTGCGGAGTGCTTCCTTATGTGTTAGCATGCCTACTTATTTGTGTATTTGTTGTTCATTTTATTTCACCAATGTGTCACTTCACAATGTAACACCATTGCCTTTTCTCCCTCTCCTGCACTGATGATGTGATCTCATTATCCATGTGTTCCTGTTGCCCCTGCCATGCATTGTTTGTTGTTGCCCTCCCCTCCAGTCTCCAGCTTCCTATCTCCAGGTTTGTTCTAACACTCACCATTTGCCACGAGTCTGTGCTTGTTTCTTAAGCCGAGGCAGCTCTCCTTTCTTGTCATTTTTCCTCTGTTGGAGCATTAATCCACAGTTTTTACAATGAATGGTGAACAACATTCTACTTTTACTGCAATCTGACCGGTGCATGGTGACACTTTCCATGGGGAATCTGCTGGGTGTTCTTCTATTAACATTGCTGTCTTGTTTCAGGGATAGCCAGAGAGCAGATTGTCGGGGGCTGCAGCTATTTGTGCCTTCTATACACAATTCTTACAAAGACATCTTTGTGAAGACCAAAAACCTAAACAGCCAATGGGCCATCGAGACTGGAAATATTTTCTAACTCCGTTTTGAAGCTAAAACATATGTTTACCTGTGACAATGATTTCCCAACTTTAAATTGATATGTACCTTTTTATGTAGGGTTTATAGCTGTATAAATTGTAAGCTGGTGTTCATAGGTGAACCTGTATACACTGACCTGTGATATGTAAGTGAGCGCCACATTGCAGCATTGTATTGTATCACCTTCTTCCAACTATCGCGGTGTATCTTTTTTCACATGACACTGCACCCAGTAGTCCTATTATATTCAGTAACTTTACCTTTACCTGGCATATCTGGATTATTTTGTCTGGTATGGTTACATTTAGTGCCAATATTACCCATATACCTGGTGTCTTATTTAGAATTTCACATTTTATTTTATTTTTTACATTTATTTTTAAGAATAAATAGCTGCCTCCGACATTTCTCTCTCTTACTCACTTTTACTATCTGCATCTAATTTTTTTCTATAAACTGGTGTAATGTGGAGCATTTACCAATCTTCCAGTATTAACATTAAAATGTTTACTGCATTTTCAACAGCAAACGCAGCTAACTGAACGCCCAGCCTGTGTCAAAAAGGATTATTCCAATTTCATGGCATCGCTGAACCTGCGTAACCGTTACGCTGGAGAGGTAAGCAGATCACACGAGGAGTAAATTCATATCAGACAGCTAATCCTGCCACACTAATGCTGATTATTACAATACTTCAACCCCTTATCCTATATCCTATTAGGGAATTCTAACATCAGCTATTGACCTTCATACAGGCTGCTTACAAAGAGTCTGTCTCTCTCTTAGGAGGTCCTGTACTTTCTACACAGATAACCCCTTCATAATTTGAAGGAGCACTTAGTAATGCCCAATTCCCTCTGTGGGGGATGCTGCAGGACTTTTAAACACTTACTGTTGTGTTTTCCTTAAATATTACAGCTGATCACTTTGGATCCAAGTAGACAAACACTTTGCGGCAATCCTAACTTGTAAGAAAGGACCCTTGGTTACAATCTCATTACAGACACAGCACCTTATAAATACAGTGTGTGATTTGAGATTCATAAAACCTGTCCAGAGGTAAAGTTGCTGAGTTGCCCATAGCAACCAATCAGATCGCTTCTTTCATTTTTCAGAGGCCTTTTAAAAAAATGAAAGAAGTGAGCTGATTGGTTGCTATGGGCAACTCAGCAACTTTCCCCCCCCCATAGTGTACAAATTACACATGAAGTACATAAGGGGGTTCCCAGTCAGGATTCCCCTCTGTTCCCATGAATTGCAATCCTATTCTTTAGGCAAAGTTACAACCTCCCTGCACTGGAGTGTCTGGTGTATTTGTACATTTAAATTTTGAGCAGGGGAGAGGAAAGAGTGTTCCAGAGAAAGAAGAAAAACTTCAGGTCAAAAGGTGCTAGAAAATTCATATAGATTTGTAAATGACCTCAATTTAAAGGGAATGTGTCATCAGAAAAGTAACTATTAATAAATTAAGTTATTAGAGATGAGCGAATTTTTGAAAAATTTGATTTGGCCATTTTGCCAAATTTTCCCCCCGAAAAATTTTCGGTCCGAATTTAGTTGTGCAAATCGTTATTAAAAACGGCTATTTCTGGCCTACAGAGAGCCTCAATAGGGGTGTAGAACACTTTGCCTTGCTGTAACACGTGTGTGCTGGGTTAGTGAAATAATACTGTTATTCAGTATGACATGCAGATCAGAGGCGTTATTAGAATCACTGTCACAGAGCGGCACAATGACAGAGCCTGGGGGTGGCATCAGTGTGAGGAGACCATATAGTGGCTGAATGACACAGCGTGGAGGTGGTGGCAGCATGAGGAGACCACATAGTGGCTGAATGACACAGTCTGGAGTTAGCGGTAGCATATAGTGGATGAATGACACAGCCTGGAGTTTGCGGCAGCATGAGGAGAACATATAGTGGCTGAATGACACAGCCTGGAGGTGGTGGAAGCATGGGGAGACCATATAGTGGCTGAATGACACAGCGTGGAGGTGACGGCAGCATGAGGAGACCATATAGTGGCTGAATGGCACAGCCTGGAGGTGGCAGCAGTATGAGACAGCCTGGAGCTAGCATCAGCATGAGGATAACATATGGTAGCAGAATGAGACAGCCTGGAGGTGGCAGCAGCAGAATCAGGAGTCCTGAAAGTGACCTGGTGACAGAGTGGTGCGGTGGGTGGCAATACCAGTACCCGGTGACAAAGGTGGGTGAAAAAAGGAGAACTTGGCATCAGATGTTTGACATAAGGCGGGTGGCAGGATCAGAATAGTAGTTGAGGCAGGTAGGCAGAGAAAACGGTCTCTTTTGTAAAAGTGTTAGTGTGCACAAGTAAGTATTGAGGATATGCATTATGTAAAACTTAACTTTAAAAAAAAAATTTTTTATATAAAATATATGGACCCAAATATTATTATTTTTTTAATCAAAGGAAAGGTGTGAAAAGAACACCATGTGCCACCTACACCACCAAGTATTGATGTGATGCAAAGACATCTAAAAGGTGGAAGGAAACAACGTATGGTCCATTGTAACCGGTGGAAGTAAAATGTAAGGCCCTACATTATTAATTTCCTTCTTGGCAAGTGTTACTCGCCCTAAAAAGGGCGGCCCCACACAGGGACCTCTCCCTATTTCCACATACAAATACTGCCATTTCCCAGGGTTTTTAGGTGGAAATAGGGATTGGTTCCTGTGTGGGGCTGCCCTTTTTAAGACGAGTAACACTTTTCTCGAAAAGGTGGAAGGGAACAACGTATTGTCCATTGTAGCAGGTTGGGGGTAAAAACTTCCCCTGTAAGGCCCTACTCTTGCCCTATTAATTCCCTTCTTGGCAAGTGTTACTCACCCTTAAAAGGGAGGCCCCACACAGGAAACTCTCTATTTCCAATTAAAAACCCTGGGAAATGGCAGTGTTTGTAGGGGGAAATAGGGAGAGGTTCCTGTGTGGGGCCGCCCTTTTTAGGGCGCGTAACACTTGTCAAGAAGGGAATTAATAATGCGAGAGTAGGGCCTTACAAGGCCTTGTTTGATTTAAAAAAAATTTGGGTACATTTATTTTATCCTAAGAAAAGTAAAGTTTTATGAAATGCATATCCTCAATACTTACTTGTGGTCTGATGCGCAGTAATGTCTGTAACTGAGGAGCAGCGCCTTAAAAATGTTTACCACTATCCATATTTGTGAAGTGTTGGTGTGGCACCATGGTCAATCTACTCTGATGCATCAGGCATTGGTGGGTGGAAATCCTCGCTGATCCATGCCTGATTCATCTTCACAAAGGTCAGTCTCTCCATTTTTCGTGGACAGACGAGTTCTCATTGGGGTTACTATGGCCCCTGTTGCACCAAAAACCCGCTCTGATGGCACACTACCGGCCTGGCAGGACAGCTTTTCCAGGGCAAACTCTGCTAGTTGCGGCTACAAATGAAGTTTGGCTGCCCAGCAGTCCAGCGGATCTTCAAGGTGTGTTGGCATGGTCATGTCAAGGTATGCCACCACCTGCTGGTTCAGGTCCTGCTCCAGGTCTACCTGCTGATGATGAGTTGCTTCACTCGGGTGAAGAAAGCTACTCATCAGTCTCATGGCAGTGGCAGGTGAGCTCAGAGGGCCCCCCGAGTCAGACCTGCGAGAGGATGGATGAGGGCACAGATAGGCATCAGCCAACTGACTACGTAGGATGTCTCTGTAGTAGGTCAGTTTGTCCTCCCTCTCAGTGGGTGTAAAAAAGGCCCCCATTTTGTGCCGGTAGCGAGGGTCCAATAAGGTGGAGAGCCAAAGTCATCCCGCTGCCGAATGGTGACAATTCGGCGGTCACTACGCAAGCAAGCATGCATCGTGCCATTTGTGCAAGTGACTCTGAGAGACTCCCTGCCTCCATCTCCACTGCATTCTGCCACGGCGTGTCTGGGTTCTCTGTCTCGCCTTCCTCATAACCCTCTAGCTCTTCTAGCTGCTCCTGCTCCTCCTCTCCTGTCAGACGACTAGAAAAATCACCCATCTCGCGAAACCTAAACTGTGCCCCTCCCTCTCCTCCTCCAGTTCAGCCCCCACAGGGCTCATGTGGCCGTGAGATGTAGGCACCATGTCTCCAGTGCCCTGACCAACCATTGTTTCCAACACATGTTTTAGTAGATGAAGCAGTGGAATGACTTTGTTCATTGCCTAATCCTGGCGACTGACTTATAATGTGGCTTTTTCAAAGGTCCTAAGCAAACAGCAGGTGTCGCGTATGAGCTGCCACTAATTGACATTGGAGTTACACAGGGGAGTCCCCCTATCCGCTTGGATCATCAAGAAATCGGTGATGGCTTTTCTCTGTTTGTATAGTCCGTCCAACATATGGAGGTTGGAATTCCAACGCGTGGAAACATCGCAAATCAGACTATGTTGGGGATGCCGTTCTGATGCTGCAGCTCAAGGAGGGCGTGCTTTGCAGTGTACGAGTGGCTGAAGTGCATGCAAAGTTTCCTTCCTATTGTTAGGATGTCTTGCAGATGGAGGAAACCCTTCATGAACCACTTGACAACCAGATTGAACACGTGTTCCATGCAGGGCACATGTCTCAGGCTTCCTTGTCGCAGCGCAGACAAGATGTTCTTCCCGTTGCTGGTCACCATGGTTCCAATTTCCAGTTTTCGTGGAATAAGCCATGATTCGATTTCTTGATGAATGACTTTTAGCAGTTCCTCCCCTGTGTGACTCCGTTCACCAAGGCAAACCATGTGAAGAATAGCGTGACACCGCCGTGCCCTGCACACATGGTATGCTGGAGGGGCGCTGAGACTTGTCCGTTCAGTGGAGGCTGAGGACACTGTGAAGGATGAGGAGGCGGAGTCACACTGTCGCAGGACCAACGGCCTGAGAGCGTGGAGGCGGAAGCGGCGTGACCTGTCAAAGTTGCTGTTGTGGCTGTTCACTAAGTAGGCCGTAAAGGACAAGCATTGTCCCTGACCGTAGTTACAGCTCCACATGTCGGCGCTGCCATACACTTTGCTACACACCGACAGGCTCAAGGACTGGCCCACCTTCTGTTCCACAAAATTGTGCAGGGCTGGTACTGCCTTCTTCACAAAGAAATGACTGCTTGGGACTCTCGACCTCTGCTCGGCACAAGCCATCAGTTCTCTGAAAGGTGCAGAGTCCACCACTTGAAAAGGAACCATAACTGATTTAATGAGCCATTCGCAGTTTCACTGTACCGGCCGTGTGTACTTACACGTGCATGGCAGCACCAGCAACTTGGACAGGAGCACATTCAGCTTCTGCGCTGTTGGATGAGTGGGCGCATACTGTTGTCTCATGGACATGGCTTCGCCGATGGATTGCTGGTGTAATGACTGACTTGAAGTAGGAGGAGCAGGAGCATCTGGAGCCACAGAAGGAGGGTATGACACACAGCTCCCTTCGGGTGACGTGGTGGAATTTTGGCTGGCTGAACAGGGAGCCGTGTGCCTCTGGGTGATGCAGCAGGCTGGACCACCACATTGGAGCCACGGCTCTCCCAGGCCGCTTTATGGTGATGCTGCATATATTAACGCAGGGCCGTGGTGCCAACATTGGGAATCTGGCCACGCTTCACCTTCTGCCGACACATCCAGGTTAACATCCTCCGAATGCTCGATGAAAAACCGCCACACCGCCAAGTAGCTGATTTTCCCACCAACAGTCCGCACTTATTGACTGCTACTGCATCCGACTCCAGGAACCACTGTTCCCCTACCTCCCGGGAAGGTAGGCTTCCGTGATGCAGGTGGTCTACCCCCGGCACGTTAGGCTCCAGACTTTCCACTTCTGCCACAATGCTTACTACCAACCATGCTACCACCTTGCTGGCTCAGCTGCTGTCTCACGGGCAACCTGCAACTCTCTTATCCTGATGATGAAGCCCCTTCTGCACCCGGCTCCCAAGTGCGATGGGCTTCATCATCATAGAGTTGTGTCTGCACGTCACTGATGTCCTTCTCAGGTTCCTCAAAAGTGTCTGCTTCAGGAGCCTGAACGTTCGCAACACCACCTTCCACACCACTCTCCTCATCACTACTCTCCCGCCTAGTGGAGGACGCGGTGGATGTCTCCTCCACTTCTTGGCTGGGCTGTAGCTGCTGACTATCCTCTAGTATGTCGTCCTCACTAATTAGTGGAGCTGAACCCACAGCATAAGATACTTCTGTGGGGGAGGGAACCGCATAGGACAGAGGCTATGGGAGGACAGGGACTGCTCCCGGGCCATGCCAACTGAGGGTTGGGTCTGAGGAACCCACCGACTGTTAACTGGGGGTGTCAGATATCACTTGTGATGAAGTGGATTACCGTGTTAACAAATCGATGACTGCAGATGGGTTGCTGGTCGAGACACAACCGCTAGCTGATACCGGGAGCTCAGGCCTCTCGCTGTGACTCCTGCTGCCACTCACCCCTAGTCTGCTGCGACATCTGCCTGATGAATTTAGGCCTCTGCCACTCCTCTGTGCACGTCTTGGCACTTCTCTGCCTGACATACTTAGTGCGTATATGAGGGGAGTACAATACACTCCATTACGCTTAAAACAGTATTTTTCTACAACACCAGCAGGTGTGTACTTTTGCCTGGCCTTTCACAGTATCTAGGCCCTTACAACTTTAACAGGAACAAAATGGTACACCACTTAGATATACGCACAGGTTACACTTAATAGAGGACAATATGCTTTTAGTGCTCTGCTCACCCTAACTGGCTGGCTACTATTAGCTATTCAGTTGTTGTACCCACCAGTGCTGCAGCATACAGTCGCTTTGTACTACACCTGAAATTGAACTTTCTCTCTCAATCTCACTCCATTCCCAATACGTGATTCTAGGCTGAATTTGGGCTTTTGGTGAATCGCTGCTGTAAAAGCTTTTCTGTGCAACACACTGCTCTGTCCTCTCTGCAACAGAACGCTGATGTGACTGGGAGGTGAATCGCTGCTGTAAAAATGCTTTTCTGTGCAACACACACTGCTGTCTCTCTCTGTCTCTCTGTCTCTGCAATAAAAGGCTGCAGTGATTTTCAGCAAGATGGCTGCCGAATATATAGGGCTCTGACATCACAGGGGTGGCTGACTGCTGATAGGCTGCATGTGATTAAGGGTCATCCCGCCTACCCGCCTTCCTTGCCCCATGTTCTCACATGTGGATCCGCCATTTTAAATGCCATGGAGCCTGGATCACACTAAATGGAGTTTAATGAAGCGATTCGCGTGATCGAATCGTGGCGATATTCGCATTCGTTTCGTATAAAATTTTTCCTGAAATTCCTAACTAATTCGGATTCGTCAGATTCGATTCGCTCATCCCTAGTTATTATGTTAAACATATTTTTTAAAGTGTACCTGTCATTGGCCAAAAATGATTTTTATATAATGTAGATAATACAATTATATGT
Source organism: Hyla sarda (assembly GCF_029499605.1). NCBI lineage: Eukaryota > Metazoa > Chordata > Amphibia > Anura > Hylidae > Hyla > Hyla sarda. The sequence continues at coordinate 437,222,790 of NC_079189.1, forward strand.
ATACATTGGTTAAAAAATGAGTTTATTTTTGGGTGATAAACTGCTGTCCATGCAGCTTTTGCCTGTGTGTCTCTATAAGGAGTCTAAATACAGGAAGTGTGGACAGGACAAGCAGTGCTCTTTGCAGGCTCCTGGCTTGTCAGTCATCCTGATGGGTGAGCCGGGAGCGTGTCATAGAGCCTCACTGCATAGAGCCCTGCTTGTCCTCAGTGCGCAGAGCCCTGCTTGTCCTCAGTGTACAGAGCCCTGCTTGTCCTCAGTGCGCAGAGCCCTGCTTGTCCTCAGTGCGCAGAGCTCTGGCTTGTCCTCAGTGTGCAGTGCTCTGGCTTGTCCTCAGTGCGCAGTGCTCTGGCTTGTCCTCAGTGCGCAGAGCTCTGGCTTGTCCTCAGTGCGCAGTGCTCTGGCTTGTCCTCAGTGCGCAGTGCTCTGGCTTGTCCTCAGTGCGCAGAGCTCTGGCTTGTCCTCAGTGCGCAGAGCTCTGGCTTGTCCTCAGTGCGCAGAGCTCTGGCTTGTCCTCAGTGCGCAGAGCTCTGGCTTGTCCTCAGTGCGCAGAGCTCTGGCTTGTCCTCAGTGCGCAGAGCTCTGGCTTGTCCTCAGTGCACAGAGCCCTGCTTGTCCTCATACACATTTTGTTAACCAATGTATATTACAAATATACATATAATGTTATTTTCTACATTATATAAAAATCAGTATGTTAGATAATTTTTTGATAAATCCACCATGTTGTCTGCAGCATCCATATTGCTTCATATGTTCTGTACGGGGCCCCAGCAGCCCGCAGGAAGGGGGCGTGTTGACCACCGCACGAAGCGGCGGCCGATACACCCCCTTAATACAGCGCTATGGCAGAGACGGAGATTGCCGACGGCATGTGCCCCTCACATATAGTGCCCCCATCATGCGCCCCTCATATATAATGCCCCCATCATGCCCCCAGATAGATATGACCCCCATCAGGTAGGGCTCCCCAGTAGGTACACCAGTAGGTACACAGGCCCCTATATAGATATGACCCCCATCTGGTAGGTCCCCCCCAGTAGGTACATAGGCCCCCATATAGATATGATCCCCACCTGGTAGGCCTCCCCAGTACAGGCCCCCAAATAAATATGACCCTCATCAGGTAGGGCTCCCAAGTAGGTATAGAGGCCCCAGATAGATATGATCCCCATCACTGATGGTGGTAATATCTTCCTGGGGGCCTGTCTACCTACTCGGGAGCCCTACCTGATGATGATCAGGTAAGGGTTCCCAATAGGTGTACAGGCGCCCAGATAGATATTACCCCCGGCAGGTAGGGCTCCTATTTAAACAATTATGCCCCTAAGAAGATAGGTTAGCTTCTGGCGATAAGCAGGTCCTCCCTTATTAGGCAAGTAATTAGGCAAGTTAAGTTAAGTTTCACAGCTACAGTACTTACATCTCCTTGCTGCAGCCTAAAACAAGCCTTCTTTGTAGGGATGTGCGCGTCAGTTGACGTCATCACATGCGCCGCGCAGGACGTCAGCGTCCCGGCGTCCTGCACTGCAAATGCAATGATGTCACCAATTGCACGCATCCCTCCAGGAAGGCTCGTTATAGGCTGCAACAGACAGATATAGGTACAGTAGCAGTGTGTGCCGACGTGTGTGAAGTCTTCCGGCATTTAGCGCTGCTTGCCATAAGCAGGGCTAAATGCCTGAAGAAATCACCTGCCAGGCACCCGGGCCGCAAAATTTCTTTAAGCGGGCCAGGAGTTTGAGACCCCTGCCTTAAAGAGTATCCCTCTGTCATGGCTACCACAATAGCTGTGTGTATTTGTGTCTCCCCTGAGCTGACTGCTTTATGGACCCTGGATTTCGTTCTTCCTTGCTAGAATGTCAATTCTCCTAACACAGCATCTGCAACACTATATCTTCCACTAATCCGTAAAAAAATAAAAAAAATAAAAAAATTCGACCTTTCAAGTACTTAGCTGCTTTATGCCCTAGAAGAATTTGTATTGTTTTTTAACTACATTAAATTAACTTTCTTGCACCAGTTAATTGAAAAAATATTTATTTTTTCAGGAATACCAATTATTCCTGGCCTACCAGTTTTACCTTTCATGAGCTTGTAGGCACACATTGTCTGGTGCCTTAGACTGCATTCCAAACCTAGTCATGTATATCAACTGAGTGGATCACTTCCACAATATCCAGTATCGTGGATCCTTCTTTTTGTCCCCCCTAAGTGTTCTCCCCTTCCCTTTTGAGTGAATTACACAATTTACTATTCAGTGTCTTCACACATGAAGCTTCTATTCATCTGTCCTTCTCCCACATCTGCCTATAGGCACAGGCCTACTGTGTCAATAAGTAAATCTAGCCCTAGTTGTGGCCTGCAGAGTTGACTCTTGCCTTAACAGAAATATCAGGCTGTTCTTGGGTTCTTTTGGCAGGTTGCTGGCATGTTTGAGTTCTCCCGAGACACTGGTCGGACCTCTGATCTGAACAAGTTCATGCTGAGACATCTGAATAATGCATTGGAATCCAGTCAGCCAGAGGCATACACCCAAGTCATGTTCAAGCTCACAGCCATGCTTATCAGCAGCAAAGGTAAGAGCTCCACGTTTAGCTCCACAAGAAGCAAGAGGTAAATATGTATTGTTCTTAATCTGACAAGTAACAATGATGTCTGTTACAGAATGTGATGCGCAGCTTCTACACCACATGTGTTGGGCCCCACTTCGTATGTTTACTGACCATGGAATGGAAACAGCCATTGCCTGCTGGGAATGGCTTTTAGCAGCTAAGAATGGGATTGAAGTTCCGGTAAGGACTAGATTATTGTGACCAACCATTGTTGTAAAAGTTCTGGTGTAATTCTGGTCAGTGTGATGCGTCTAAACTCATCGTGCATCTTCACAGTTCATGCGAGAGATGTCTGGTGCTTGGCAAATGACAGTAGAGCAGAGGATTGGACTCTTCTCACCTGAGCAGAAGGAAGCAGATCCCTTGGCTGCCTCAGAGCAAAGCCAACCTCATCCATGTCCTCCAGAAGTGAATCCCCATTACATATGGATTGATGTGAGTTGTAATTTGTCTGCTGTCTGTTAGAGAGTATTCACAAACTGCAGTGTATTTTCAGTGTATGCACCAGGAAAACTTATAGTTTATGCATCATATGTATTTATAGGTCCCCAAGACTGGCCTTTAGCATACTTCTGGGAGGAATATGTTTATATACACTTTACCCACAAGATAGGTGCTAATTGTACGATCTCCACCAATCATGAGAACTTGCGTCCTGAGCTCCTCCTTTTTCCTCACCACACAGTGGAGCATTTTAAATGGAATGGTGGTTAAGCATTCAAAGTACTGTTGTCCACTGTACTGTTTTCAAGACTCCACAAAGCGCCACTCCTCAGACCCCCTCCCCGCAACCCCCCCCCAACCCCCCCCCCCCCCCCCCCCAGCAGCATTCTCTCGGGAGACAGGCAATCAGCTATCTTCTTTTCTGTGTATAGAGGATAACTTTTCAAGATGGCACAACTATTTTTAGATAAATTTTCTTTTTCCTTTTCTAGTTTCTGATGCAGAGGTTTGAAATTGCTAAGTACTGCAGCTCTGACCAGGTGGAGATATTCTCCAGTCTCCTGCAGCGATCCCTCTCCTTAAATATTGGAGGGGCAAAAGGAAATATTAACAGACACGTTGCAGCTATTGGCCCCCGCTTTAAGTAAGTGTCTCTCTTTTTCAAAATCCTTAATAAAAATACCTAGATCAGTGTTTCCCAACCATAGTGCCTCCAGTTGTTGCAAAACTACAACATCAGCATGCTCGGACAGCTATTGGCTGTGCTGGAAATCTGGGAGTTGTAAGTTTTCAACAGCTGGAGACACCCTCGTTGGGAAACAATGACCTAGATTATGGAAAATCTCTACTGTTTCTTAAAAGGAGTATAAAACTATGCAAAAACAATTTAAAAATAAAAAAACCTATAATATCATTAAAACTTCCTTTTTACACTGCTCTGTGAAGTTGCTTAAAGGGGTACTCCGCCCCTAGACATATTACAACCTATCCAAAGGGGGATATGGCACCTAGGCCCGCCGATCTCCGGCATCTGTGGAGGGATTGGAGCCCCAGGACAAGTGATGTTGGCAGGCAGTAGGATCCAGGAGCAGCAGGAGTAAGGCTGTGCCCAAAAGGGCTTGCTGGGAGTTGTTATGCAACAGCAGAATACACAACTACAACTCCCAGCATGCCCTTTGGTAGTTTGTGCATGCTGATGGTTGTAGTCATGCAACAACTGGAGGCACATTTGTAGTTTCGCAACAGCTTGAGGTTTGCCCCCCCCCCCCCCCCCATACAGTCACACTGGTGGGGGTTTACAGTGAGTTTCTCGCTGCAAGTTTGTGATGCAGCAAACTTTCCGCTGCAGCTCAAACTCCCAGCAGGAAAGTTGCTGTGAACCCCCGCCATGTGAATGTACCCTAAAAACACTACACTACACTATAGAAAATAAAAAGTGAAACACTACATACTATACTCCTACACAGTTGCACCCCCAAATAAAAATGAAAAATATCTCGAACGGCACTGTTTCCAAAACGGACCCTCAATCTGTTGCAAAACAACAACTCCCAGTATTGCTGGACAGCCATTGACTGTCCAGGCATGCTGGGAGTTTTGCAACAGCTGGAGGCACCCTGTTTAGGAAACACTACCGTAGGGTATTTTTGTGTAGTGGAAGTGTAATGCTTGCATCTGGGTCCGTCCTTATGCACATTCCTAATTTAGGCCTCAAATGCGCATGGTGCTCTCTCACTTGGGAGCCCTGTTGTATTTCAAGGCAACAGTTTAGGGCCACATTTGGGGTATTTCTGTACTCTGGAGAAATTGCCTAACACATTTTGGGGGGCTTTTTCTCCTTTTAACCCTTATGAAAAGGTAAAGTTGGGGTCTACACCAGCATCATATTGTAAAAAAAAAAATTACTTTTTACACTAACATGCTGGTGTTGCCCCATACTTTTTATTTTCACAAGAGGTAAAAGGAAAAAAAAGACCCCCAAAATTTGTAACCCCATTTCTCCTTAGTATAGAAATGCTCTGCGAGCGTACAACAAGGCTCAGGAGTGAGAGCACCATGTACATTTGAGGTGATTTGCACAGGGGTGGCTGCTGGTTACAGAAGTTCTGACATAAACACAAAAAAAAGAAGAAAACCCACATGTGAACCCATTTTGGAAACTACACCCCTCACGGAACATAACAAGGGGTATAATGATCCTAAACAACCCACAGGTGTTTGACCAATTTTTGTTAAAGTTGGACATGAAATTGAATTATTTTTTTTTTCACTGGAAGTGGAAGTGGGTAAGTAACTGGCTCAGTGATAGGAAACATAGGGTGGTTATTAATGGTACTTATTCTGATTGGGTGACTTTGACTAGTGGGGTACCACAGGGGCAGTCTTGGGTCCTGTTCTATTTAATATATTCATTAATGACTTTGTAGAGGGGTTGAATAGTAAAGTAGCCATCTTTGCAGATGATACTAAACTCTGTAAAGCGGTAAACACTATAGAGGACAGTGCATTGTTACAAATGGATCTTGATAGGTTGGAGGTTTGGGCTGGGAAGTGGCAGATGAGGTTCAACACTAATAAATGTAAGGTAATGCACATGGGGAGGAAAAATCCGGACTGGGATTATGTATCAAATGGGAGAACACTTGGGACGACTGACGTGGAAAAGGACTTGGGAGTCTTAGTTAATTGTAAATTTAGCTGTAGTGACTAGTGTCGGGCAGCTGCTGCCAAGGCAAATAAAATCATGGGGTGCGACAATAGGGGCATAGATGCCCACGACAAGGAAATATTTCTACCACTGTGCAAATCACTAGTCAGAATACACATAGAATACTGTGTACAGTACTGGGCACCAGTGTACAAGAAAGGTATAGTGGAGCTGGAGAGGGTTCAGAGACGGGCAACCAGGGTAATACAGGGAATGGGAGGACTACAGTACCCAGAAAGATTATCAGAATTGGGATTATTTAGTTTAGAAAAAAGAAGGCTTAGGGGCGACCTAATAACTATGTATAAATATATCAGGGGACTGTACAGAGATCTCTCCCATGATCTATTTATATGCAGGACTGTATCTATAACAAGGGGGCATCCTCTACGTCTAGAGGATAGAAGGTTTCTACACCAGCACAGACGGGGTTCTTTACTGTAAGAGCAGTGAGACTATGGAACTCTCTGCCAGAGGAGGTGGTCATGGGGAACTCTGTAAAAGAGTTCAAAAGGGGTCTGGATGCACTTTTGGAGAATAATAACATCGCTGGTTATGTATACTAGATTTATAGGAACAGAAGTTTTGATCCAGGGATTTATTCTGAAGCCATATTTGGAGTCGAGAAGGAATTTTTACCTCTAGTATTAGGGTATTTTGCCTTCCTCTGGATCAACTCAGTATGTACTCATTAGGGATATAGGTTGAACTTGATGGACTCTGGTCTTTTTTCAACCTTATGAACTATGTTACTATGTGGGGGGGAGGGTCCACTGTTCTGGTACAATGGGGGCTTTGTAAATGCACATGGCCCACGACTTCCATTCCAACCAAATTCTCTCTCCAAAAGCCCAATGGCGCTCCTTCTCTTCTGTGCCCTGTAGTGCGCCCGTAGAGCACTTTACATCCACACATGGTATATTTTTATACTCAGAAGAAATGGGGTTACATATTTGGGGGGGCATTGTCTCCTCTTGTAAAAATTGTAAATTTTGGGGGGGAAAAACAGCATTCCAGTGGGTGTAAATTTCATTTACACATCCGAATTTAACAAAAAGTCGTCAGACACCTGTGGGGTGTAAAGGCTCACTGTACCCCTTTTAAACGTGCCTTGAGAGATGTAGTTTCCAGTAAAATAGTAAGCCCCTATGGTGCCAGAACAGGCTCAGAAGGGAAGGAGCGACATTGGGATTTTGGAGAGTGAATTTTGCTGTAATGGTTTTTGGGGGCATGTCGCATTTTGGAAGCCCCTATGGTGCCAGAACAGCATTGTTGCTTCAGTATTGTTGCTTCTTTCCTGCTGAGCCTGTTTTGGCACCATAGGGGCTTCCAAAATGCCTCCAAAAACCATTTCAGCAAAATTCACTCTCCAAAATCCCATTGTTGCTTCTTTCCTTCTGAGCCTTGTAGTGCACACGCAGAGCACTTTACATCCATATATGAGGTATTTCCTTACTCAAGAGAAATTCCGTTACACATTTTCGGGGGCTTTTTCTCCTTGTATCCCTTGCAAAAATTTAAAAAAAAAAATGGGTTTACGAGAACATGCGAGTATAAAAATGAAGATTTTGAATTTTTTCCTTCACATTGCTGCAATTCCTATGAAACACCTAAAGGGTTAACAAACTTTCTGAATGTCATTTTGAATACTTTGAGGGGTGCGGTTTCTATAATGGGGTCATTATGGGGTATTTCTAATATGGAGGCCCTTAAAATCCACTTCAAAACTGAACTGGTCCCTGAAAAATTCAGATTTTGGAAAATTTTGGAAAAATTGGAAAATTGCTGCTAAACTTTGAAGCTTTCTGATGTCTTGAAAAAGTAAAAACATGTCAAATTTATGATGTAAACATAAACTAGACATATTGTATATGTGAATCAATATATAATGTATTTTGTATGTCTATTTTCCTTACAAGCAGAGAGCTTCAAAAATAAAATAAAAATGCAACATTTTAAAAATTTTCATGAAATTTTGCAATTTTTCACCAAGAAAAGATGCAAGTATTGATGAAAATTTACCACTGTGTTAAAGTAGAATATGTCACGAAAAAACAAATTGACAATGATCAGATGTGCAAAAAATGGTCCCTAAGGTCATAATGGGCTTGGTCATTAAGGGGTTAAAGCTGGTACTCTGGTGCAAAACTTTTCTTTCCAGTCTGACCACAGTGCTCTCTGCTGACACCTCTGTGTATGTCAGGAACTGTCCAGAGCAGGAGAGGTTTGCTATGGGGATTTGCTCCTACTTTGGACAGTTCCTGACTTGGACAGAGGTGTCAGCAGAGAGCATTGTGGTCAGACAGAAAAGAACTACATAACTTTCTATGGAGCATATACAGCAGCTGATAAGTACTGGAAGGATTAAGATTTTTAATAGAAGTAATTTAAAGATCTGTTTAACTTTCTGGAGCCAGTTGATATGAAAATAAAATGTTATCCACCAGGGTACCCCTTTAAGTGAAGCTTTGACTTTGAATTATGAATTTACTTCCTTGTATTGCTTGTGATAAGAAACCTACAGGGCTGGAAGAGAAATCCTGTGCTTTACCAGTGTTTGCAGCAATTCTCAGTAAACCACTTGCCGTTTTTACTGATATTGACTCCTAAAATTAAGGACACACCCATCTCACTTATTCTTTGAATTTTCAGACAAACTATAAACACTCCTATCTCAGGAACAGGAGAACATACTAAGAAACTGTAAAATAGATGTTTGGTCAGGGCACCCTATACTATGACAGTAAAATCTCCTCCTCTTTCACATTTTTATCTTATCTTGTTACTGAGAAATTGTTTAACTCATTTATGTTCCATCTTTTCTGTAGGTTGCTGATTCTGGGACTATCATTGTTACATGCAGATGTGGTTCCTAATGCCACCATCCGTAATGTTCTTAGAGAAAAAATCTACTCTACAGCATTCGATTACTTCAGGTACAGTAGTAAATGCATTTTTGGCTTTTTATTCGGATGTAAACATAACATAAATGAAATGTTTATCCCAATGTTGGTTGCTGAAGTTTTTGGTAATTTTATTGATTTTATAATTGCACTTGCAGAGTTTTAATGGAATGCATAAGATTTGTATTCCTGCATGAAGGTATGAATATCTTGCATTCTTGTCTTTGCATAGTTCTCCTCCTAAGTTCCCAACACAATCGGAGAAGCAGCTCCGGGAAGATATAACTATTATGATTAGGTTTTGGACAGCCATGTTCTCAGACAAGAAATACCTTACAGCCAATCAGCTGGTTCCTCCAGGTGAGATCTTACATGGATAATCCCGTGTTCACAGTATGAATTTATTTATTACACATATACTGGAACAAATTGATGCATTTGAATTGTCAGTTATGTTCATATGTTTTCCTTATGATTCTCTGTGACTGTTGAGTTTATTTTTTTTCTTGGGCGTCTGGGGGACACAGATACCTTTTGGTATAGGCTGCTACCACTAGGAGGCTGATGCTAAGAAAAAATGGTGGGCCCCTCCCAGCAGGCTGTATTTGCCCACATGCTTCAACCCTGTAAGGACGAAGCCCATTTTGGCCTTAAAGCGTACCTGTCAGATCCAACAAAATTTTTTTTTTTTAAATATATCACTCAGTACCTAATCCTGACCATGTACATCTAATTTTTATGTGTCTAGCACTAGAGATGAGCGAACTTACAGTAAATTCAATTTGTCACGAACTGCTCGGCAGTTGATGACTTATCCTGCGTAAATTAGTTCAGCCTTCAGGTGCTCCGGTGGGCTGGAAATGGTGGATACATTCCTAGGAAAGAGTCTCCTAGGACTGTATCCACCTTTTCCAGCCCACGGGAGCACCTGAAAGCTGAACTAATTTATGCAGGAAAAGTCATCAACTGCCGAGCCGAGAAGTTTGTGATGAATCGAATTTACTGTAAGTTCGCTCATCTCTATCTGGCACCTTTATTTATTTTTTGATTACACTTTTAATTTAGCTCACTAGTCTGAATTCCTCTCAAAAGGAAAGGGGGCGTGGCCTCACTGTGCCATCTCCGCCCCCTCCCTCAGTATGCTGTCTGCTCACATCTCCCCTAGCATTAGCAAAACTACAACTCCCAGCTTGTCCTCACTGACAGCAGCGGGACACAAGCTGACAGTGGGAGGATTTTTCCTCTAGCTGTGAGCCCTGCGCTCACAGCTGTCAATCAAGGAAGTGTGTCCATGACATAGGTGATGACTCATGGACACAGCAGGATTAGTATGTGTCCAAGCAGGCAGGGAGGGCAGTTGTTTGACTGGCTTTTTTATTATGAAATACTGAAAATGTTCTAATGAAAGCAATTGCAAAACCTATTGGCTTTGCATGCTTTACAACTAGAGATGAGCGAACTTACAGTAAATTCGATTCATCACAAACTTCTCAGCTCGGCAGTTGATGACTTTTCCTGCATAAATTAGTTCAGCTTTCCGGTGCTCCGGTGGGCTGAAAAAGGTGGATACAGTCCTAGGAGACTCTTTCCCAGGATTGTATCCACCTTTTCCAGCCCACCGGAGCACCGGAAAGCTGAACTAATTTATGCAGGAAAAGTCAACAACCGCCGAGCTGACAAGTTCGTGACGAATCGAATTTACTGTAAGTTCGCTCATCTCTATTTACAACGTATCCAAAGTTTTTGTATCTGACAGTGCCCATTTAAGGACCATGCCAATTTTAGATTTTTATGCTTTCGTTTTCTTCCTCCACCCCTTCTATAAATCAGAACTCTTTCAATTTTACACCTACAGACCCATATGAGGGCTTTTTTTTTTTTTTTTTTTTGGCCCAGATTTATGAAACTGTGTGAGCGAAAAAGTGGAGAAATTTTCCCACAGCAACCAATCACAGCTCAGCTAATGGCCTCTGGTAAAGTGAAACCTGAGCTGTGATTGGTTGCTGTGGGAAAATAACTCCAGTTTTTCTCTCACACAGTTTGATAAATCTGGACCCTTATCTTTATTCTGTAGTCCATACCATTACAAGGATACCCAGTTTATGTAGATTTTATTTTATTTTACTACTTTAAGAAAATCCTAACTACATGCACCAAAATGACCCCTCGGTTCTAAACCTTTAAACACTTATATCTTCTGACTTTCCGCCCTTGACATCTTTGCCATAAAGCTTCCCCCACGCCAATCTTTTTTAACTTTTTGAATTCCCACAAAAAAACAATCCAGAGGGATCCCTGTAGTGATGTAATGTGAAATGGTTGGACAGAGGATGTTTGGGACAACCTTTTCTGATATTCTGTATATGTTCCGAAATCCTGATTTTCAGAGGTCGTTTAGTTCTGCCAATGTACTGCTTTTTGCAGTCACACTGCAGAAGGTAAATCACCCACTTTGTATTACATGTATTTAGATTGGAAATTTTCAATTTAAAGGAGTTCACTGTGGAGTGGACTTCTAATGTCTTTTTATGTCCGTTTGTTATTCGACAATTAGGACAGATGCCATAATGGAAAAAAAAAGGTTGGTTGTTAACCAGGTCTGTAAAGTATTCTGTATAACTGGATGTTTCACTGATGGAGCTACTGTAATCCCTAAATTAGGGGCTTTTGTATATATTATTGGGAATTTTGATGGTAATGTTCCCCCAATAGTTTTGTCCTGCTGGGCCAAGTGCCAATATTTTTGAATGATTTGTTCTACTTTCCTGTATTCCTTGTTAAATGGTAGTACTATTTTTGGTTGTCGTTCTAATGTTCCTTGCTTCTCGTGTCGCACTTCAAAAAAATTTATCTCTGTCCAATTTGTTAATCTGCTCTAATACATTCTCCAAAACCAGTGAGGCATACTGCTTCTCCAAAAATTGTGAAATGAGTTTTTTTCTATCTCAAATTGAGTGTCTGAGGTACAGTTGCATTTTAAACGCCTATATTGTACTTTTAGGGACATTCATCAACCATCTCTGTAAACGACAACTGTCAAATTTTATGAAACTATTCTTTAGAGTTGGTTTGACAAATGTTTTTCACTGTAATTGGGTGGATGAAGGAAAAACCTCTTAATCCAAGAACTCAATTTTTTCTTTACTGATAGTAGAAGTAAATTTAAGATTGTACGTGTTTAAATTCAAACCAGCTATAAAATCTTCCAAGTCACACTGAGCACCACTCCAAATTAAAATATTGTCTCTATATAGTTTCCAGAGCACCAGGGATGCGCAGAGTATGGGATTGATGTTGTCTTCCTCCCACGTCACTATAAATTGGCGTAACTCGGCGCAAACCTGGGGCCTGTTGCTGTTCTGGTTTGCTGTAAATAATAATGGCCCTCAAAATAAAAATAATTATGTGTAAGTATGAATTGGATGGCTGATGTCATATAGGGGACTTGTATATGTTTAATGTTTCCTTTCTCCAAAAATCTCCTGACTGCTGCAATGCCTAGCTGGTAATCAATGATGGTATATAAAGAGCTTACATCCAGAGTGGCTAATAGAAATTCTGTTGTCCATGTGAACTGTTCTAGGATACCGATGATTTGTGTTGTGTCTTTTAAATAATATTTAGTTTGATGTACAAATGGTTGTAGGAAACAACCAACATATTGTGATAAATTTGATGTTAGTGAACCGATACCGGAGACTATAGGTCTACTGGGGGGGATGAAAAAAAATCTTTGTGGGTTTTAGGTAAACAATAAAATATGGGCAAATGCTCAGGGGTGCTCAGTATAAATTTGGATTCTTTTTAGTTAATGATCCCATCATCCAATGCATCTTTACACAATCTAGATAATTCTAAACTGTACTAGTATCCATCTACATTCTCTAGATATTGACTCCAGTCTCTTGCTGTGGTTCCTATTTACCTACAGATAATCTGGATCCCTCTGTGAATAGTCTGTCTGCAATGTCTGATGTGGCACGTAGCAATTTGGATGTGACTGTGGGCTCTCGGCAACAGACTGCTCAGGGCTGGATAAATACGTACCCCTTATCCAGTGGCATGTCTACGATCTCTAAAAAATCTGGTATACTATTTGTTCATTTTCACTGGTCCTGTTTTTGTTTATATACCGTATTTATCGGCATAGAACACGCATTTTTTAGACTAAAATTTTTAGCTTAAAGTCTATCTGCATGTTATACGCCGATAGACTGTTTCTGGCCCCGCAGAAGCCACTTTAGTTCAATGATTTAAAGCGGGCGTCCCCTATCCCCCGTTTTATAGTTACATGTCACTGTCGCTGCCCGATTCCCTCACCGTCCTCGAATTGCATGTCCCGCCGATGCCCGATTCCATCCTGGTGACCGCGCTTTTTATGGTCCTGCAGCGTCGCGCACTGACTGACGAGTGATGTCGTGTTGAGGACGTCACTTGTGCGCGGCGCACAGTGACAGATAAGGACGCTGCAGGACCATAAAGAGCGCGGTCACCAGGATGGAATCGGGCATCGGTGGGACATGCAACCCGAGGACGGTAAGGGAATTAGGCATCGGCGGGACATGCAACCCGAGGACGGTGAGGGAATCGGGCAGCGGCGGGACAGTGACAGTGACATGTAACTATAAAACGGGGGATAGGGGACGGAATCAGGCGGCGGCGGAAGGACTATGGCCCTACAGAAGCTGCCTCAGTTCAATAATTTAAAGTGCCCGCTTTAAATCATTGAACTAAAGTGGCTTCTGCGGGGCCAGAAACTGTTTTATTGAGGTATACCCACTCACACAGGCACCCTCATTTTAACAAGGATATTTGGGTAAAAAAATATTTTTTACCCAGATTTCCTTGGAAAAATGAGGGTGCGTGTTATAGGCTGGTGCATGGTATACCCCAATAAATACAGTATATAACATTTGTTCTTCCTTCTACTATAACATGCTATGTATTTATTAATGTAGCTCTTATATTGTATTTTTTGGTCTCTTCTCAGGAATGACAAAGAAAACAAACCGGGGGACCCAGTTACACAAGTACTACATGAAAAGGCGGACTTTGCTTTTATCCCTTCTGGTATAAATACAGATTAAAAAGTGATCTTTAGTTTCTTATGAAGAAGCTGCAAATGGTAGAAATGTAATGCTCATGGCAGGCATATACTTCATGATCTGTCCTTGGGGCAGTCCAAGATGAGGCATGCTTCTTTTATTAAATATGGAACATTTCACTTAAACTTCAATGTGTCTAGTAAATGCAACAGCAGTCTTAATTCATCACCAAATTAATGACAATGGCTTTTGCCTGACTTACTTTAGTCCAATTTTATGCACTAGAATTTAAGTGCAGTATGGCACATTTTAAGCAAAGGTTCTATTCTGCAAAGCCATGCAGAATGGCCATGTAGGGCCACAGTTTGGAGACTCCTGCTTTACGCCATACCCCTGGTGTATACCAAGGCACATGAAGTGTCTAAAACACATGCATGTTAAAGAGTTCTGGATCGATTTAAAGATACAAGTCTGGCACATTATGATCTGTTCCTTTGTGTCAAAACCCCTTCAATAGATTTCTTACTAAATTCTTTTTCTTTTTTTTAAACTTTTCTAGGCCACTGAGATTGATCGTCTGACAACATGGTACAACCCCCTGTCTGCTCCTGAGTTGGAACTGGATCAAACAGGAGAGAACAGTGTTGCCAATTGGAGATCTAAGTATATCAGCCTTAGTGAAAAGCAATGGAAAGACAATGTTAACCTGGCCTGGAGCATTGCTCCTCATCTAGCTGTTCAGTTACCATTAAGGTGAATGTTTCTTACACTTGGATAAAGTTGCTTAATCATGAATGCCTTTTTTATGGAGTAAAGGGGATTGTCCTGACAGGCTTTAGTGAAGACTAGCTTACTGTGGACAACTTTTTATAACATACAGTATTACAGGAAAATGTATTACGTAAAGTGAAACTAGGTTATGGTGTGGGCGAAAAGAAGTGAAATGAGGTATCACTCATATGCAATGCTCCTTCTTCATATGAATATTCATTTGCCTAGTCATGTGAGAGCCTGTGGCCACTTGAGCACTCTCCTATTGTAGCAGAGCCGTTATTGAAAGAGCTTTATTGTACGTTCAGTCATACAATAAATTACAATCACACAAAGCATGATGGTACAATAAACAGCAAAGGTTCCCTAAGCTATACATCGCACATCATGCTACTCTAACACTCCGCTCATTCCTGTAATAGAAAAACACAAGAGATCGAAAACCAAGACAATACAATCTGTGATCGGGGTAGGGGCGTGGGCTATGGGGCGGGGCTGGGGGGCGTGGGGTAGTGGGTGACTATGTGGGGGTAGGGAGGGGGCAGATAACAGGGCCAAACTGCTGGGCTGTATTTTCAAGGAGACATGGGGGAAGGAGAGAGGTCTTCACTCCTCTTCTTCATCGACGGCCGAGCTGTCCAAGATGGAATAATCTTTGAGCAGGCTCCTGATGTACCTGCAGCAGTCCCTGATGGACATGTTCTCCCTGTTGATCACAAGGCGGTTCCTGGCAAGCCACACAGCGTCCTTAAAACAGTTCATAAGGCGCCAGGCCTCCTGGATAGCCTCCACGTCGTGGGTCCCAGGGAACAGACCGTAAAGCACTGAATGGTACGATAGGCAGTTCCTGGGTACAGAGTCTCTGAGTTCATGTTCCAGGGCGTCCAACAGACCCTGAGCAAAGGGGCGCTGCCAAAACATGTGCAAAAATGTTTCCTCCCTGTAGGGGCACCAGGGGCAGTACCGGGTTCTGCACAGGTCACGGGCATGCATGAATGACCTGAGAGACAACCCTTCCTTGATGGCCATCCACGACCAGTCCTTATGTCCATTGGTAAGCCGCTTTGAGGCCACATTAGTCCATACAGTCTCTGCAGTGGCTGCAGGGAGCCCCGGAATAGTCTCCAACAAGTCCTTAGCTCGGATTAGCTTGTAGATAGTCTTTGGCTTCCACAGGTCGGGCTTCAGACCCTCCAGCTGGTGTTCCCTCACGAACCGGACAACATCCCCATAGAACCAGGGAGTGTTCCAGTTGTAAGGGATGGAGCTGTCCCACTTGTCCCAGCCCAGCTGTCTCCAGAGGGGCATGAGGAACAAGCGAGACATGGACCTGCCCGCTGAGCCAGTCTTTTCAACAAGAGACTGCTGCACGCTGACGCATGAAACGGAGGCCCTCAGCAGAGTGGGGATATTGGGTACTTCCTTCCCACCCTTGCGGGGCTCCTTATACATCACAGTCCGCTTGACTCTGTCCATATTGCCCCAGATGAAGCAAAACATCCGGGTGATGGGTGATGTCCGGGTGATGTCCTTGCAAACGGTGGAATGGGGAGGACAGGCCTGTGCGGTATATTGGAACACAGGAAAAACTTCACTCCGCAAGACAAGTGTTTTGCCCTCAATCAAGAGCTTTCTGGAGCTCCACAGTCCAATCTTAGAGTTCATCTTTCCTAGTCGGTCTTGCCAATACTTGAGGGCCGCTCCTTCCTTGCCAAACCAGACTCCCAGAATTTGAATGAAGTCTGGTTTAACAGTAAAGGGGAAGGGTGGCGGAGGAAGCCAGGTGCAACTCCCCGAAGAGCATGGCTTCCGACTTCCCACAGTTGACTTTTGCCCCTGAAGCTTTGCCGAAGTCCTCGCTGGTCTGGACAAGTGCAGTCACCGAACGCTGGTCAGCGCAGATGACGATCACGTCGTCCATGTAGAGCAAGCACTTGACCTCGTAGCGATCTGGTCCTGGTGCGGGGATCCCTCTGATCTCTCCATTCTGCCAGATAGTCTCAGTGAAGAGCTCTATTACACAAACAAAAAGAAGAGGTGAAAGAGGACAGCCTTGTCTAACCCCTGAAAGTGGATACAAATAAGAAAAAAACACCTTGGCAGCAGGCGCTCAGGAGGGAGGGAAATACAATGTACATTGTATACAAGAACATTGTATTTCCCTCCCTATTCCCTATAATGGATTTCTATAAGTGTTTTACAGTACAATCATTTTGCTATGTGGATGATGACCTCTCACCTTTGCACCATCCTCCATCTTGTTTGACAATTATCATGCCTATTTAAATCCCACATGTTCTATGCTGTGTATGTACTACAGTCAATCTGATGAAGGGGTAGTTTCACCCCGAAACGAGTCATTGTTTTATTGCTGTACATCAAATAAAGTTGCTGCACTTTGCCACTTTATGACCTGAGTGTGACCACTTCCGTTGTAATCCTGAACGCCTGCTGCCAAGGTCGTTTTTTTCTTATTCGTATCCAGTTTTACAGGACATCATCCAGCTGCACCTGGGACCTTTGGGCTGCACAGATCCACACCATCTTTAATAACCCCATATGGGGTGATATGCATATTTCCTATATGCTCAAGGTGAGCGGCTAATTTATAGAGCCGGAAATCCCCCCTCCTCCTATCTAGGGTAACGCACAGGTGCCGCCTTACGGTCTCTCTTTCTCCCCCCCCCCTTTCTACAGGTAACCCCTGAAAGGATAGAAAAGGGGTTAGTCTTCCAGCCGTTCACCAACACCGTGCTGTAAATATCAAAGTACATGACGTTAACAAAAGAGCAAAACATCTTCCCCAGACCTAGCCCGCACAAAGCCCTGCCCATGAATGCATGGGAGACACGGTCAAACGCCTTCTCCTGATCCAAACTGACCAGGGCGGCGCGGGCACAACGGTCCTGGATGTAATAGACCGTGTCTCTCACAAGGGCAAGGCTGTCAACAATCCTGCGACCAGGAATGCCGCAGGTCTGGTCAGGATGGACGATCTGCCCGATGACAGATTTCAGCCTGTTGGCCAGCACCTTGTAGTCCACGTTCAGGAGAGAGATGGGACACCAGTCCAAGACAACCCCCATCACCTCCTCCCTGCCCCTCCTCATGTGTCCGGTCTCCTCTCATAGCTCAGTCAGGGGCATGTGGCCAGCATGGAGCTTCCTGAAAAAGAAAGAGTTAGACTTCTCACCCTTCTCCAGGTTCTCCACCTTGGAACGAAAGACGATTCGCTTGGATTCCTCCTCAAAGTGCCTTTTCAAGCTCTCTTTGGTCTCCTCCAGCTCCTCCCTGACGTCCCAGCCGCACTGGAGCAGGTCTTGCAGTGACCGCAGCTTGCGCTGCAGCCTCCTGAAGTCCCACTTCTTCTCACACGCCTGTTGTCTGCCTTTTGCCTGAACAAAGCAACGAAACTCGACTTTAACATATTCCCACCAATCGCTGATGCAGTTAAACAGACATTTGTCACTACGCCATACAAGGTACGCATCCCTATGTTCCTCCATGACCTCCCTCTGCTCCAACAGGGCACAATTCAACTTCCAGGAGCCTGGGTCAGGTGGGAATCCATGGCCCAGAGTCCACCAAAATCGAATGGCCCTGTGGTCAGAGAAGAAGCAGGGGACCATAGAGTATGACACCTTTCTGACTGCTCTTGAAGTGAAGATGAAGTCTATCCGAGAACGGAGCAAGCCATCGAGGCGGCTCCACGTATAGTTTACAGAGCCGTTCCCAATGGACCCAACAACGTCCTGCAAGGATGCCTCTGTCACCATCTTGATCAGCAGCTTAGATGTCACGTCAAGATTGGCGGATGTGCCAGAACTGCGCCCGTCCATCTCAATGGGGCAGTTCAAGTCCCCACCCAACACTACTGCCCTAGTGGTGGCGAGCTGAGCACGCAGGGCCTGGAGAACCTCCAGTCGGACATTCTTCTCAGGGGAGGGATACATGTTGATGAGCCGCACGGGCTCACCCACCCAGGAACCGTCTGCGACGAGAAGTCTGCCACAGATGAGCTCCTGGACGGAATCAAGTGCAAAGTTTCCTCCCCTGATCAGGATGGCCACCCCGCAGACTTAGTCACCCCCACCAGACCAGTAGGAAGGGCCGTGAGACCACCGCCTGGCCAGATGGTTGTAAGACCTAGAAGAAGGCAAAGCACATTCCTGCAGCATGTAAACATCACACCTCTAAGAATGTAAGAACAGTCTGAAATCTAAACCTCACATTAATGCTAAAGATGTTAAGATCAGCCATGGGAATAAAAAGAAAGGTTAGTTCAGATACTAGTTACCACTTCGGTCGGGCGGATCCTCTTCTCTGGTGCCTGTCAGCTCCTGTGGCTTCTCATAGCACCCTTCCAAGAACACGTTGTAGACTGGATTGGCCGGTGTGTCCAAGATTTCCTTGACCTCTGGGTCCTGCAGCAGTTCCTCCATAGACTGTGCTTGGACTTGCTCCACTTGGACCTGCTCCATCTCCTCCTCTTCATCTGAAGCTTGAGGGTTCTCGCAGGCCTCAATGATCTTTCTCTTGTAGGACTCAGCTAATGCATTGTCCCTTCCTTTCCTCTTCCTCTGTATGGTACCTGGGGGAGGAAGCACAGGAAAATCCTCCAAAGGGCGGGCACCAGCAGCTGGAGGGGGGTTAGGTGCTGCTGCGCCAGGAGAGAAAGGAGGCTGGGTGGGGCAGGTGGCGGAACACAGCGACGGGGCGGGCAGGGGAGGATGGGGCAGGGGTGGGCCGGGATGGGAGGCGGGAGGGACGAGATGGGGCAGGGGTGATGGCTTTTGCCTTCTTAACCTCCTTGGTCGGCTTGGCCATCTGTGCTGCTGGCTCCGGAGCTGGGGCTGGCTTTGGTGCTTTCGCTGCCACAGATGCCCATGTTCTCTCCCTCTGGGGGAAGTCCTTGTAGCTGTGGGCCGCCAGTCCGCAGAGGTTGCAGGTCTTGCTCTTGGGGCAATCCTAGGTCGTGGGACCTGTCACTCGGCAAAACCTGCAGGCATCTTCCTTACAGTCCTTACCCTCGTGGCCCATCTTGCCACATCTCCTGCAGGTCTGCGGCATGTCCGGGTAGAAGATAAGTCCTGTGCAGCTGCAAGAAGAATGTCGGTGGCAGGTGCTGTAGTCCATCTGAAGAGGCAAGGTTCTTGTTCAGTCTGATGACTACAGACCACTTGCAGGGCCAGTATCCGAGAGAGTTCAGGATGCAGGTAGGCTCCCTCACCATGGTGCAGAAACCGCTTCAGGAATGTCGAGATGTCCTTGCCTGGGGTGTGTGGGTTCCGCATTGAGTCCTTCACCCGCCTCTCCTCTCTTTGAATAGGGCAGTTGCCCACAAAATGAGAGAAAGGGCATTCGGGACTCGCCGCTTTTACCGCCTCCCAGTATCTTCTATCTTCCAATGGTGGCAAAGGTGATGTAGAAGATTCCAGACATGAAGGTTGCAATTCCAAGGGTGTCAGCCGAGGAGAAGCCTTGATCCGCCAGCATCTTCTTGCAGAACACGTCGTGGGACATGACCGGCACCCTTCCGTCCACAGGCTTCAGCTTCAAGGCAACAGTCTGCCTCATCCAGGGCTCCAGGGCTGGAAGTTCTAGGTTGGGGATTCTGCCGCCCTTCTGCCTTGCTGTGGTGGAGGTTGAAGCTTGCTGTGGTTGGGGCTGGACCTCCAGGCCTTGCCCTGCAGCCTCCTGGGTTAACTTGCTGGTTGAGACCATGGCTTCTTCCAGCAGGCTCTTTCCGCTTCCTTGCTTGTGAAGAGTCTTCACATGGTCTTCTTTCCCGGGTGGGAGGAGCTATGCAGATCCGGTCCTGGTGGGAGGAGCTATGCAAATCATCTCCAGAGGCAGCGAGTTTCTTCGAAAAGATTCTGCGCTGCTTTCGTCTTCGCCGAAGTTACGGAATTCACCGCCGATTCCCTTCTTCCAAGTTCTTTGTCGGCTTCTTCTGTGGCTGCAGTGTTCAAGATCTTCTCCTTCTTCAGATGTTCCGAGGCAGGCAGGAGATGATCTTCAGGTGGTATGCTCTCGAGAATTGCGGTTCTAAAAAGAATGAAAAGTACTGCAATCGTACTACGCCCAATCTCTACCACAATGCTGGGAGTTCTTCAGATCGCCTTGGTCATCATGGTATCTCCCTTGCCAGGTAAGTATTGTAGCAGAGCCCAGATACTGCTCTTCCAGGTGTAACTAGGGAGCAGCGCCCGCGCAACAGGAGAATGCTCACGTGGCCGCAGGCTCTCACATCACTAGGTCGTGAGGGTCAAAACAAATTAATATTCATATGAAGGGCGGGCATTTTGCGGCAAAGGGGAGGCAGGGAATCTTGGCAAGCCGGCTACCTGCCTCCATTGCACACTAAAGACGGTAATGGAAGGCCATATTTTCTGAACGGCTAAACCATTTCCTGTAAGTGATACCTCATTTTACTTCTCTTCACCTGCACTATAACCCAGTGTATTGGGTTTAGTGCAGGTGAACAGCCTGTCCGTTTCTCTTTAAAAAGATGAAAGTATATATTGTGTCCTCTCTACTGTTTCTTTATTTCCGGTAATAAAAGCATAATCTTTTATTTGCAGGTTTAAAAACACTGACGCTATTGCTGGAGAAGTGACCCGGCTCGTGAGACTGGATCCAGGTGCTGTCAGTGACATTCCAGAGGCAATCAAAGTGAGTGAAGAAAAAGGCAGACGTGTGCCAACTTCTCAGCATTTTCTTTTGAGCTTTGACAAATAATTTTGTCTTACAGTATCTGGTAACCTGGCATACGATAGATGCAGATGCTCCTGAGCTTAGCCATATTCTGTGCTGGGCACCAACGGATCCACCTACTGGACTGTCTTATTTCTCCAGCATGTACCCTCCACATCCACTAACTGCCCAGTATGGGGTCAAAGTACTGCGATCATTCCCTCCGGTATTTACTTACCCTTTGTTATGCATGTTCTTCTTAATTGGCTTTTATCTTCAGCGCAGAGTCTTTCTTTCCCATATTTTTTCCCCTTACTATGTCCCTACTTTTTCTTAACATACTCAATATTTAGCTTTTTTCTCTTTGACTTCTTAATTTGCTCTTTTTGATTGTTTTTTTGTTTCTCTTAATTTTCAGGATGCCATTCTTTTTTACATTCCACAAATAGTCCAAGCACTGAGATATGATAAGGTGAGTTGCCAATTGATCCTGATGAATAAACAGAAGTGAGATAAAGAAAAAATACTTCAGAATTTGTATAAATATATGTACATAATTTGCATTGGAAAAATGTATATCCTACTACAAACTAGTACTTTGCTACTTTTGCTGCTTTTTTCAGTATTCTAATTGTGCTTTTTTGTACATAGCAGACTACCACTAAACCTTATATCTATTAATGTGATGAGGATTTTGAAAGAAGTAGTGACCCTGTCACATAAAAAATGCAGTAAAGTCTGCAGACCTCACGTTATAGAGTAGAAGGAGATAAGCAGATTGATATATAGTTTTGTGGGAAAAGTTTCAGAATAACTTGTCATTTATTGAATTAGATATCATTTCATTATGGGTTATATACTCAAGTGGGTTTTCTTACTCGATGAGAAAAGATTTACACAAATAAATGACAAGATATCCTGCAACTTTTACGACAAAAATATATATCAATCTGCTCATTTTCTCCTGCTTTAAAACACGATGCCTGCAGATTGGACTGTGTTTTCTGTGTGACAATTTAGTGTATTTCTAGCTTAAAGGGGTTATCCAGGAAAAAAACTTTTTTATATATATCAACTGACTCCAGAAAGCTAAACAGATTTGTAAATTACTTCTATTAAAAAATCTTCATCCTTTCAGTACTTATGAGCTTCTGAAGTTAAGGTTGTTCTTTTCTGTCTAAGTGCTCTCTAATGACACGTGTCTTGGGAACCAGCAAGTTTAGAAGCAAATCCCGATAGCAAACCTCTTCTACTCTGTGCAGTTCCCGAGACAAGCAGAGAGCACTGTTGCCAGACAGAAAACAACAACTCAACTTCAGCAGCTGATAATTATTGAAAGGATTAAAGGGGTACTCCGGTGAAAACCTTTTTTCTTTTAAATCAATTTAAATTAAATGTTTTCTGTGTGACAATTTAGTGTATTTCTAGCTTAAAGGGGTTATCCAGGAAAAAACTTTTTTATATATATCAACTGACTCCAGAAAGTTAAACATATTTGTAAATTACTTCTATTAAAAAATCTTAATCCTTCCAGTACTTATTAGCTGCTGAATGCTAGAGAGGAAATTCCTTTCTTTTTGGAACACTGATGACATCACGAGCACAGTGCTCTCTGCTGACATCTCTGTCCATTTTAGCAACCGTGCATAGCAGATGTATGCTAAGGGCATCATGGTGGCTTAGTGGTTAGCAGTGCTGCCTTGCAGTGCTGGGGCCTTGGGTTCAAATCCCACTAAGGACAACAATAAATAAATAAAGACTTATTATTATTATTATAATGTCAGCAGAGAGCAGTGTGCTCGTGATGTCATCAGAGAACATTCCAAAAAGAAAAGAATTTCCTCTGTAGTATTCAGCAGCTAATAAGTACAGGAAGTATTAAGATTTTTTAATATAAGTAATTTACAAATATGTTTAATTTTCTGGAGCCAGTTGATATAAAATACCCCTTTAATTTCTGTGTGGATTTGATGGTAAATAGTCTTTTGTCCACTCAGATGGGTTATGTTCGGGAATACATTCTGTGGGCAGCTGCTAAGTCCCAGCTATTAGCTCATCAGTTTATCTGGAACATGAAGACCAACATTTATCTAGATGAAGAAGGGCATCAAAAGGATCGTAAGTAATGTTTACCTTAGGAGATTTCCTTACACTTACGCTACACTACAAAACTTTGCATACATAAGCAGTTCAAGTGACTATGTATTACATTTTGCAATGTATTTTTTTTAAAGAAAAAAAAAGCTTTTTTTTCACTTATCATCCTAAACTCAACATTTACTCTATTAAAAAAAAATATATTAAAAAAATGGTCAGATACATCTGGAGCCAGATCAACTCTGTATCAGATTACAGCTACCTTTAGAAGTCTATTGAGAGGGGAGAAATGTTTAACTTCAACCAAGTGCTTGATTCACAGCTTAGAATGCTCAGTTTTGCCCTACAATGTTTTATGCTGCATCTCCAACTTCTGATGGTGTGCTATAGAGATTAAGGGGAGCAGAATCTCTTTGTGTGTTTGTGTGTGTGTGTGTGTGTGTGAAGTTTATGGAAGACATCGTAGCAACTAGTGTTTACCTACTTGACCAGGGACAACTGATACAAGAGATTAGAAAAAATGCCATGTATATGAAATGGGCAGAAATAGTGATGCTCCTGATGTGCACACACTGAGCAGCTAGTATGCTTTTAAGACTAGGTTGGTATCTTGCAGATTTTTGTCGTTCTAACCTTAGGTTAAGGGGCAATGTCTAGTCTTGCTTTTTTTTTTTTTTTTTTTTTTTTTTAAGAAGCAACATCCAAAACAATATTCCACATATACTTTAGATACCTTCTATGTTTTGGGTTCTGCAGTTTAAGAGCTTCTGCACAACTGTATATTGGTAACTGCTGTTTATATAGATGCATAGTATTTGATTAGTATCTCTTAAAACTATAGATTAAGCTTGGACTCATATTCATGGTGGTCTAGGGAATGTTCTTTGGGGGAAGGGTGTGGATGCTTTTGTTGTGGAGGTGGGGAGGGTTTGGGGGGATTTTGGGGAATGGGGTTTGTGTTTACTTTGTATTGTAAATGTTAAAAGCTTATTAAAAAAAGATCTGATAAAAAACTACTATAGATAGAGTATGCTGTTTAGGATCTTCAACTATTGGACAGAGTGGTTTCACAGAGCACCCCTGACTATGGAAAACCTGTCCTGTCCTGCATTATAAAGACCTGTTATTGATTTGAATGGGCAGCTTGTAGTAATTTCACCTGTGATAAAGACCAGTTTTGTCTAAAGCAGAGAACCCCTTAAAACAAAATAATTTTTCTCTGTCGCTCTTCATTGGGGGACACCTATACTGATTGGTATATGCTCTTGCCACTAGGAGGCACTGACACTAGAAAAAGAAGTCTGCTCCTCCCTGGCAGGATATACCCGCCCACTGGTAGTGAGGTAATCAGTTTTAGCTAGTGTCAGTAGGAGGTAAGACACAGGTTTGGGAGCTCCCCAGACCTGGTCTTTTTTTTATTATTTTCTAGTTAGGTTTGTTTCTCCCTTTTCTTTCCCTTTTTCAGTTTTGGGTTCAGGAGCATGGTGCTACCTGTTCCCCATATGCGATAAAGGGGCACAGACATAGAGTATGTACTGTCAACCCCTTCTCGCCAACGGCCAGTGCCTGGAGGATGTACCCCACTGCCCCTGCTCGCCCCGCTATCTTCACCTGTTACGATTCAATGTGGCCAAAAGCTGGTTGAAGATGCCTGGGTGAGTATGTCTAACATCCTCCCCACCCCCTTCCCTTCTGTACTCCACTAGGGTTTCTCCATCATGAGGTTTCTTTTCCCCAGCGCCGGCTCTTCAGCTGCCATTACATGTGGCTGTGCTGGGCTAACCTTGTGGCCTCCTGTTCAAACTACTGGCAGCCCCAGCAATCCTCAACCCCCGCCTGCCCTCCGCTTTTAACCTGACAGGGGGTAATCCTAAGGATTATTGGGGGTTGTCGTTGGGGGATATCCCTGACATTTTTTATTGGGGCTCTCTGGTGTGGGGGCTCATTCTTTCGCCGCACAGAGGCATATATAGACAACCGGCACTCCTGCCGGCTGCCTTTTTCACTGCCCGCACTTTCACTTTCCTTTCTTCTGCGTCATTATGTGCCTCTCATGCTCTGCCCCTCTCCCTCACCTTGTTCCCGGGCCCGCCATTTGGCTGCGGCATCTCCCAGCAATGCGCGTGATATCCGCTGCTCCCTGCTCGGCAGGGGTCGTGGGTGCTCCATCGGCAGTTCTCGGCCTTTCTCTCTTGGGGGTCCAGCGGGTTCTGGCCTTGGGGTCACTTCGCAGCTCACTGCTTCCTACGCTCTTTTTATTTACAAATAAAAAAACAAAATCTTTTGATTCTCAGTCCATGTTTTTCCCTTCCTCTTGTGGCCACTCAGTAGATTGCAGCACCTGGTCCCTTTCTGGTCCCTTGTTTGGCTTCCCATTGTGGAGGCAGACAGCTATTGCAGTCTTTTGATGTCTGCTTTTTACCAGTTTAATCTTGCTGGGTTTCCGGTCTGGGGACCATATATTAAATGTTATTTTGGGGGGGCCGCTTTAATATTTGCTTCCGCCTCCCTGTTTTATCACCTGAAGAGCTCAGGGATATTTCTGCCATGACATATCTGCCGTGCCCACAGCCGCATTCCAGCCCCTTCCCCAAGGTGAGACACTGGTGGGATGCCCCTGCAGATGCATCTGCATTCTTGACCTTAGCTGAGGGCCTTTCCCAGGTGTTTCGTTCTTGTGTCTTTAGACATCAATTATTCACTTTGTGATCTTTATTCCTGGGAGGGTGCTGGGAAACTGCAGTGGAATCAATTTTCTCCCACAGGTCCTTTATAGGTCTTCGGAATCTGTGGCTAGTGTACTGAACCCCCCACTTCTACTGCAATGTTTTCAAGAACGTGTTCCTACGTGGAAATGGAGTGGACCCAATACCACAGACAGTGGTCTGCGTGGTTTCCTCTGCCGCCAGTCACTCATCACATGGCTGCCACATCCAGTTGAAATTACGGCTCCCCAATGCTAACAAGTGGTGTCCGAAGGAGTGACCCGCCGTGTACAATGGATTTTGTGCAGGGCGACGGGGATACAATCCACGGCTCCTTAGGCTCCCCTGATCTCCCAGGATGGCGGGCATATTATCCATGGCCCCAGTCCTCTGAGTCCCTCCATATGCGACAATAGGGCTCCAGCACCTGGGGGTTTTCTCTATTGATAAGCCAGACTGTTGTCTGCTCGGTTTCTGCTGCCACTGGTCTCCCATTATGGGGCTGCCGCATGCTTTGCTGGAGTTCCTGTACCCCTCCTCTAATGTAAGGAGTCCAAAAGGGTGTTGTTATAGGTACAAGGCGACCCTGTGCCAGTAAGCTGGACAGTGGTCTTCATAGTCTCCTACACCTCTAGGTCGCCCTTCAGGAGTTACGGTCCCACTGCTATGGCGCGGTGTACGAAGAAGTGACCCTACGTGTCCTATCGACCCTTTTCAGGGCAACAGGGATGCAATCCAGGGCTCCTCAACCACCCCTGATCTTCCAAGGTGATGGGGATTCTATCCACTGGGCTACCACGTGCTTGGCAGTGTTTTCCTTACCTTTCTGCGTGGGAGGACTCTGGATGAGGGTTCCTGCAAGTGCACAGGGATGATGGCAATCAGCCAGACTTTGTCTGCATGGCTTCCGGCACCACCAGGTCGTCCATCGGATCAGCCGCACTCCGGTACCCCACTTTCTGTGGGAGGGTCCGAAGTAGTGATCCTGTGTGTTCAGGAATCCGGTCAGCCATGATTTACTGCTACGTCGGGTCAACTACTATACACTTTCCACTCCGTGGACGGAAGTTTAGGTATCTCACTGCCGAGGTGTAGTTCTGAGTGAGTCAACCCATGTTGCTCTATGTGCCCTATGCAATGCATTACTGGTTCACAGGGTTCCTTGCTTTACCAGGTCCCTCTCTGCATGTCTGCCGTTCTCACGGCTGAAGGCTGGTAACCCACTTTCAATGTGTGGTTCTGACTGCGGGACCAGGTGTGGCCATGGTCCCTATGCCATATAGACAGACTGTGTCTGCAGGGTTTCTAATCCACCAGATCACCTCCCCCTTTCCTGGCGCTCACGTCACTGCATCCCGGTGACTCACTTTCCATGTGTAGTTCCACGAAGTGTGTCTCTGTGGGTTCATTGAACCTGTTATACCATTCAGACTGTCTCTGCATGTTTCCTGCCCCACATATTTCCTTTATCTCTTGCATCTGTGACGGCAGTCCTAGTGTGGGGCACCATTAGGAAATGGGGTGTGGGCGTTTCCTACAGGTTCCATGGCTTTTCACGGCAACTGCAGGATCCTGTTACCCTTTCTAAGAGTGCCATGTTGGTCTGCTAGGGGCATGGTTGTGACACACCATTGGGTGCTGAGCCTGTCATACTGCAGACTTGGATGTCTGCGATTCCTTTTGTGTCTGCAATCTTGGTTCCTCACTACTATCGAGAGGTATCCATGTCCCTACATATGTTAGGCCCCTCGGCACGTGTAGAGCCCCCCTTCCCTTCTGTCTGTGGGGTGTACTTCGGACCTTCCTGTAACCTTGTTTCCACAGGTCTGCGGTGGTTGAGTACCTCTGTTCTGGCATAGGGCCTGATGGGGCATCACAGACAGTTCAGCGATGGTTGAGGTCTCACGCATGTGTAGCAGTCCTGCCCAGATTTCTCTGCGATCTCATTGGGGCGGTCTTTCTGTACAACACTTCTTCTGTCTCGGCACAGATCTTTGTTACCTGGAACGTTTCGTGGATGTTTGGTTTCCTTACCCTTCGGATGTAAGTCTTCTGGGAGACGGGAACCTCCAATTCCCATGTCGGACACTCAGGTGTTCTGGATACTCCTTTTCAGGGTTCTCCGCTCCTTTCTTGGCCGTTTATTCTTCCGTGTCCATCTTCCAGGTGACTCAGGAACCTCCTGTCTGTCGCTCTGGTGTTCCAGTATGCCCCTTTTCTGGACATTCCGCATCTTCTTGGCCATTATTCCCTTCCATCTTCTACTTCGGGGTCCATGTTCTCTTGAAATGGAGGACGTTCCGGTCATCCAGATTACACCAGTTGAGCTATATCACCTCCCAGGTGCTCACGGCGAGCTCCTAGATAGGGGTTTTTGGTCTGCAGATGTTCAGATCTTCGATTTTCTGCACCAGGCCTCTCTAGAGCCGGTTTCCGTCTCTTTTTCTTTTGTTGTGCCATTTTCCATTTTTGTTTCTCAGCCAGGCTAGCCCTCTGTCTATCTGGTTCTGTGTTCCTTAGAGTTGATTTCCTACCTCCTTCCGGGATGTTTCCAGCCCCTCTGGCTTCGTAGTCGACTTTTTCTGGTCTCTCTATGAGGACCGTAGGTTTAGAGTCCCTGCGAAGGACGGTCGCTTCCTTTTGGCGGCCCAGTCCATCTCCATGGCTGGGGGATCTTCCGGGAGCCCTGTTTCTAGGCATCGGTTTTCTTTGGCCTATGGTCTCGTCTGCAGGCCTTATGGACAAGTGGATTCGGTCTCGGGATTGACAACTTTTTACTAGTGGTTGTTATTCCCACCCTAGGGGACTACTTTGGTACATCCCATCAGTATAGGTGTCCCCCAATGACGAGCAACCAAGAAAAGGAAATTTTTTTGTACTTGCCGTAAAATCTCTTTCTTGTTTTTTATCCGGGATTCTTTTCTAGGGTCCTTAAGACATATTTATTTGTTGGCTTCTCCTACTGCTTTGTGACAAAACTGATTACCTCACTACCAGTGGGAGGGTATATCCTGTCAGGGAAGAGCCAACTTCTTTTCCTAGTGTCAGCGCCTCCTAGTGGCAAGAGTGTATACCCCTCAGTATAGGTGTCCCCCAATGAAGGCTACAAGAAAGAGGAGGTTTTACGGTGAGTACAAAAAAACTCCTTATTCCTGTTCTAGTTTTGTTCTGGTATTTACATCCTATGCCACAGTAAGTTGTAGTGGCTGCTGTTGACTCTTTGTCTTTGCTTACAGCTGACATTGGAGATCTGCTGGAGCAGCTCATGGAGGAAATCACAGGATCCCTGTCAGGGCCTGCTAAAGACTTCTACCAGCGGGAGTTTGACTTTTTCAATAAAATAACCAATGTGTCTGCTATTATTAAGTAAGTCTGTTGTATCCACTCTATCATTATACATCTTCTGAAGAATAATCCCAACTCTGTATAGTATCTTCTGATACTGGAGAACAAGGTCCATTTATTTAGTAGTGTGTTCTTCTGTGAGCAATAGCTTAGAAAAGAGAGTATTGATCCAATTCAATAGAACAGTGGTACAGTGTAATCCACAGAAGTTTTCACATATGTTTTTCTTTTTATTCATTAAGACATTTTAATTACTCCTTTGCTGAAACATTTTGACTCCTATAAAGAAAGCCAAAATGTTACTGTGAATGGGTAAAATAAGTATTTCAACTGAATTTGTGGAGTACTATGGTGTACATGTGGATTACTACCCTTTCCTATTTGCTTTAAAATCTCACACGGCATACTGAACCATTTTTAGTGAGTTTAATCACATGACTGGATCTGGTGCTTGCAGTAACGTAGTACGGTTTTCTGAGAAATGGTTTGGTGAAAGTTTCTGTTAAGGGTAGAGGATTTTGCTGCATATTTGTTGCAGTATTTTACTACCCACTGAAGTCTATGGTAGCAAAATCGGCGGCAAGCGTGACCCTACCCTAAGGGTGTACTTACACATACAGTATCCTGCACGTATTTGATGCACAGGTTTTGAAGCTGCAGAGTTCAATGTAAACTAAATTAACACAGCTTCAAATCTGCAGCTTTAATTCCTGCGCTTTAAATATGTACAGGATACTGTACATGTGAATAGATCCTCATAGGGCATTCCCACTTTAGACTTTTATGGCATATCTATATCATACACCATAGATGTGGGGGCCCCCTTCTGGAATCCACCACAGTCTTCAGAATGCAGATCCCTGTTCAACCTTGTGAGAGGTATTCCAAAAATATAAACTACAAACATCTGATACATGTGAGTCCCACATCTGGGATTCACAACTACAGTGGGGCAAATTGTGCACGTTCTCCCACTTAAAGATGAGAGGCCTGTCATTTTCATAGGTATACCTCAACTATGAGAGACATAATGAGAAAAAAATATCCAAGAAATTACATTATCTGATTTTTAAAGAATTTATTTGCAAATTATGGTGGAAAATAAGTATTTGGTCACCTACAAACAAGCAAGATTTCTGGCTCTCACAGACCTGGAACTTCTTTTTTAAGAATCTCCTCTGTCCTCCACTCATTACCTGTATTAATGGCAATTGATTGAACTTGTTATCAGTATCAAAGGCACATGTCCACAACCTCAAACAGTCACACTCCAAACTCCACTATGGCCAAGACCAAAGAGCTGTCGAAGGACACCAGAAAAAAAATTGTAGACCTGCACCAGGCTGGGAAGACTGAATCTGCAATAGGCAAGCAGCCTGGTGTGAAGAAATCAACTGTGGGAGCAATTATTAGAAAATGGAAGACATACAAGACCACTGATAATCTCCCTCGATCTGGGGCTCCACCACTCACCCCGTGGTGTCAAAATGATCACAGGAACGGTGAGCAAAAATCCCAGAACCATGCGGGGGGGACCTAGTGAATGACCTGCAGTGAGCTGGGACCAAAGTAACAAAGGCTGCCATCAGTAACACACTACGCCTCCAGGGACACAAATCATGCAGTGCCAGATGGGTCCCCCCTGCTTAAGCCAGTACATGTCTGGGCCCATCTGAAGTTTGCTAGAGAGCATTTGGATGATCCAGAAGAATATTGGGAGAATGTCATATGGTCAGATTAAACCAAAGTAGAACTTTTTGGTAAAAACTCAACTCGTTGTGTTTGGAGGAGAAAGAATGCTGAGTTGCATCCAAAGAACACCATACCTACTGTGAAGCATGGGGGTGGAAAAATCATGCTTTGGGGCTGTTTTTCTGCGAAGGGACGAGGATGATTGATCCATGTAAAGGAAGAATGAATGGGGCCATGTATCGTGAGATTTTGAGTGAAAACCTCCTTCCATCAGCAAGGACATTGAAGACGAAACGTGTCTGGGTCTTTCAGCATGACAATGATCCCAAACACTGCCCGGGCAAAGAAGGAGTGGCTTCGTAACAAGCATTTCAAGGTCCTGGAGTGGCCTAGCCAGTCTCCAGATCTCAACCCCATAGAAAACCTTTGGAGGGAGTTGAAAGTCTGTGATGCCCAGCGGCAGTCACAAAACATCACTTCTCTAGAGGAGATCTGCATGGAGGAATGTGCCAAAATACCAGCAACAGTGTGTGAAAACCTTGTGAAGACTTACAGAAAACGTTTGACCTCTGTCATTGCCAACAAAGGGTATATGACAAAGTATTTAGATGAACCTTTGTTATTGACCAAATACTTATTTTCCACCATCATTTGAAAATAAATTCTTTAAAAATCAGACAATGTGATTTTATGGATATTTTTTTCTCATTATGTCTCTCATAGTTGAGGTATACCTATGATGAATATTACAGGCCTCTCTCCTCTTTTTTTAAGTGGGAGAACTTGCACAACTGGTGGCTAACTAAATACTTTTTTGCCCCACTGTATCTACAGAACTGGGGTTCCCAAAACCTTGCTGTACCAACAGAAGGTTATTCTTCATATAAGATCAGGATTGTGGGGGGATCCAGCTCCTCAAAAGTAAGGTTTAAAACTTTCTACTTTATTAGAAATGATTAAGATCATAAAAAGTGTAAAAGGAACCCCATCCTCTTTTTCAAGCTATTCTTCATTGGTCAAACTGTCTGTTGCTATATTTTGTGTCAACACAGTTTGGCACCATAGGAAGGGTTATTGGTTTAAAATCTAGACTTTTATTAAGGCTTTGATTGGACTAAGATCAATGTATTATTATTATTAGAACATGTGTATAGGTTAGTTGGATTCATTTGAAGTAGAAAGCCACCTGGTGATAACAAGTTACATGCATCACTGATCCTACTACACCTTTTCCCTTATGTTTTAGAAAGCTGTCATTGATGTTTAATTATTGTCATTGCTTAGTCAGTAGTGCACAGGGAAAAGTGACAAAGGGGCCATGTAGACCTCTCCCATCAGACTCATTAGGTAAATGGAGTTCACAAAACTGTGTGGATCTGGGGAAAAGAGTTTATTGTAATTATCCCAACAATATTACACCCCAAGGAATATGTGTTGTCATTTTCCAGTCAGTTCTTTTCTTCCAGGGACTGGTACTCTATGGTATGTGCCCAGTGTGTATACAGATTAACGGTAATCCATTTTTTTGCCAGACACGTGCACTGTTTTATATATGGATCTGTTTTTATTGCTATGGTTTGCTTGGTTTTAACATGCCCATAAAGCCATTTTTTCCTTTTCACATGCGTAAATATAGCTGTGTTACAAAGATTGTCTTCCTTCTCCTTCCAGACCATACCCTAAGGGAGAAGAACGTAAAAGAGCTTGCCTTAATGCCTTGTCTGAAGTAAAGGTGCAGCCTGGTAAGACCCCCCCTTTTTTTTTTTTTTTTTTTTTTTTTTTTAATGATTTCAAATATTTTGAAAGATTGAAAACTCTGAAATGCTATTTGGATTCTGTAGTGCAGGAAGTAATGTTGTGGTAAATAAAAACTGTCTTGTGGTTTCAGTGGCTCACTAATAAAGTTAGCCATTAACTGACTGTTTATCTGGGGTGTATTGCTGTGCAGTTATATGATTGTTGTGTGATATATTTTTAGGGTGTTACCTGCCCAGTAACCCAGAAGCTATTGTGTTGGATATTGACTACAACTCTGGAACGCCCATGCAAAGGTAAAAATGATCTGTTTTTGATAATTTGATTTTTTTTATATGTAAAGTCTACTCTCCCCATCGATTATTAGAACAATAGGGCTATAGCTCTCTTAAGACCATAATGTTTCTTCAAGAGGGAGATACACTGCTGAGTTAAATGTGGTTATAGACTAGCATAAGAACTGTCTTCCTAATAGGCCTAAAGAAGGTGCAGTGATCTTAATAGCACCTTTCTTCTAGCGGATGCTGAGGGTTTCAATTCTTAACCCCCCTCACCCCCCCCCACCAGATCTTCTGACTAGTCTCTATGAGATACAGTCATGGCTGTAAATGTTGGCACCCCTGAAATTTTTCAAGGAAATGGAGTATTTCTCACATTAAAGGATTGCAGTAACACATGTTTTGCAATACACATGTTTATTCTCTTTGTGTGTATTGGAACTAAACCAAAAAAGGGAGGAAAAAAAGCAAATTGGACATAATGTCACACCAAATTCCAAAAACGGGCTGGACAAAACTATTGGCACCCTTTCAAAATTGTGGATAAATAAGATTCTTTCAAGCATGGGATGCTCCTTTAAACTCACCTAGGGCAAGTAACAGGTGTGGGCAATATAAAAATAATACCTGAAAGCAGATAAAAAGGAGAGAAGTTCACTTAGTCTTTGCATTGTGTGTCTGTGTGTGCCACACTTAACATGGACAACAGAAAGAGAAGAGAACTGTGTGAGGACTTGAGAACCAATATTGTGGAAAAATATCAACAATCTCAAGGTTACAAGTCCATCTCCAGAGATCTAGATTTGGCTTTGTCCACAGTGCGCAACATTATCAAGAAGTTTGCAACCCATGGCACTGTAGCTAATCTCTCTCGGCATGGACGGAAGAGAAAAATTTATGAAAGGTGTCAATGCAGGATAGTATGCATGGTGGATAAGCAGCCCCAAACAAGTTCCAAAGATATTCAAGCTGTCCTGAAGGCTCAGGGAGCATCATTGTCAGCGCAAACTAACCGTCGACATATAAATGAAATGAAACGCTATGGCAGGAGACTCAGGAAGACCCCACTGCTGACACAGAGACATAAAAAAAACAAAGAAAAAAATATATAGCCAGCTCACCGTTTGTAATGATTTGGTCCTGACACTCGTAGGAATTCGTTCGGAAGCCCGGAGAAGGAGCCAAGCCGTTGTCCTTGTGTATGTATGTATGTGTATATATATATATATATATATATATATATATATATATATATATATATACTGTTAAATTTTAAAAGTCCAAAATTTATTCAGTCCATATTGAAATCAAAAAACAAAACACCCTGTGTGGTTAAAAAAAAAAAACACGCCGACGCGTTTCGGACTGTCTAAGACTAAGGACTAGACAGTCCGAAACGCGTTGGCGTGGGGTTTTTTAACCACACAGGGTGTTTTTATTTTAATATGGACTGAATAAATTTTGCACTTTTTAAATTTACAATTATTTTTTTCGGGAGCTGGAACTTTCTCTTCTACGGTTTATAAAAAAAAACAAGACTACATTTTTCCAAACTGAACTTGAGTAAGCCAAAATCCTGGGAAAATATCTTGTGGACAGATGAGACCAAGATAGAGCTTTTTGGTAAAGCACATCATTCTACTGTTTACCAAAAACTGAACGAGGCCTACAAAGAAAAGAACACAGTACCTACAGTGAAATATGGTGGAGGTTCAATGATGTTTTGGGGTTGTTTTGCTGCCTCTGGCACTGGGTGCCGTGAATGTGTACAAGGCATCATGAAATCTGAGGATTACCAATGGATTTTGGGTTGCGCTGTACAGCCCAGTGTTAGAAAGCTCTGTTTGTGTCCGATATCTTGGGTCTTCCAGCAGGACAATGACCCCAAACATACGTCAAAAAGCACCCAGAAATGGATGGCAACAAAGCGCTGTAGAGTTCTGAAGTGGCCAGCAATGAGTCCAGATCTAAATCCCATTGAACACCTGTGGAGAGATCTTAAAATTGCTGTTGGGAAAAGACGCCCTTCCAATAAGAGAGACCTGGAGCAGTTTGCAAAGGAAGAGTGGTCCAACATTCCGGCTGAGAGGTGTAAGAAGCTTATTGATGATTATAGCAAGCAACTGATTTCAGTTATTTTTTCCAAAGGGTGTGCAACCAAATATTAAGTTAAGGGTGCCAATAATTTTGTCCAGCCCATTTTTGGAGTTTGGTGTGACATTATGTCCAATTAGCTTTTTTTTCCTCCTTTTTTGGTTTAGTTCCAATACAAACAAAGGGAATAAACATTTGTATAGCAAAACATGTGTTACTGTAATCCATTTCTGTGAAGTATTTCTCATTTTCTAGGAAAATTTCAGGGGTGCCAACATTTACAGCCACGACTGTATGGGATGATACATTTTTGTACACATATACTTAAACTCAAAGCCAGGAAAATTATAAAATATATATGTTTTACTTGTGGATTACCCTTTGCTGATTATCTTTATCCACCCTGATAGGACCAACCCTTAATACCAACTGGAACCTCACGCTCTGGTCCTGAGTGTCTTTTTTTTTTTCCTGTCTTTTACCTGTTTCACCAGTCCCATTTGGCACTTAAGGGAGATTCTTGCTGGTAATTAGCAAATTCAGAAGTTTGTTTTCCACATATAAGGTCTGGAATTGAAGTATGGAATTGCATATGACACTTGCAAACTACCAGCTTGTATCAAAGTGGTTTGTTCAGGGACAATATGTATATGTCTAAATGTTGCCTGGCTTGGCTAAATAAATAAAAAAAAAAAAATTGCACTTTCCTCCCTGATCCCCGGCCTCTACCATTCCATTAGTGCTCAGTCCTGCTGCTTAGCGCTTTTTTGGTCTACGTCACACTCAGTGAGTCACTAACCGCAGTTGTGGTTTGTCTCGGCCAATGATTTTTCCGAGTGGCCACTTCCTTGTGACCAGAAAGTGCTGATCAAGCGAGGTGAGTACAGTTTTTTTTTTTTTTTATTTGTTTAGCCTGGGCCCGCCTCATTTAGATATACAATTTACAGTTTATTCTCCAAACAAATGCTTTTTAACAAACTTCCTGTAAAATGTGTAAAAGACAAATCCTTAGAACCAGTGCATAGTTCAAGGTGATATCAGAGTTTTGAGGTTTTTTTTTATGTTGGGCGGGTGTTCCAGAGTGCAGATGATCAGCAGTAGGGTAAGCCCTGGTGCCACTGCATGAATTGAGTCTTTTAACTCTATTGAAAATGAAGACGTATATGAATTACATCAAACATTTTTCATGTAATATTTGCTAAACCTTAAAGTATACCTGTACTTTTTATATAATGTAGATAATACCATTATATGTATAGTTATAATATAGATTGGTTAAAACTTGTGTATATTTTTGGGTGAAAAAAATGCTATCCCTGCAGCTATTGCCTGTGTGTCTCCTGAGGAGTCCAAAAACAGGATGTGAGGGCAGGAGAAGCAGGGCTCTGTGCAGACTCCTGGCTTGTCAATCATCCTGGTGTATGAGCCATAGAGCCTCACTGCACACTGTCCTGCTTTTTCTTAGTGCACAGAGCCCTGCTTGTCCACCCTCACTTCCTGTATTTGGACTCCTCATATAGACACACAGGCAATAGCTGCAGGGTCAAAAATATACACATTTTTTAACCAATGTATATTACAAATATACATTTCATGGTATTATCTACATTATATAAAACGTTTTAGTGGATGACAGGTAAACTTTAAATTTAAATAGAATGCTTTACCTTCACATTGCTACCAAAATGCCATTTATATATTAGAATGCAGAATTATCTTTTAATTCATGTTCATCTGGTAACTGCCCATAATTTATATTTTTCTTTAGTATATAGTAAGTTTTGTGCTTCATATGCCACTGGAGGACATATGTATCGATTTGCTGTGTCATTTCATAAATTTCTGTACTTGCAGTGCGGCAAAAGCTCCATATCTAGCCAAGTTTAAGGTGAAGAGATGCGGAGTCAGTGAGCTGGAGAAGGAAGGTAAATTTACCATGTTAACAATGAAATAACTAATGCTGTGTTTCTTTTGCATAAATCATTCAATTCTTGTAACTATCTCCAACTCTCAGGCCTCCAATGTCGCTCAGATTCTATTGATGAAAGCGAGGAGGAAGATGTGGATAAAAAGATATGCTGGCAAGCGGCTATCTTTAAAGTGGGAGATGATTGCAGACAAGTGAGTAGAATTACAAATTCTACCGTAATAAAATAATAATAATAATTAATAAAGAATGCTCTTTAATCTCCTATTGAATTTATTAATCGCTGCTTTGTTCAGTTTTCTTTCCGAGTAATACTTCATATTACAGGCATACCCTTTGTTTGCCCTTTTCCTATTTAGTCTCCTTCTCTACATAGACTGAGTCCATCATAGACTTTTCTCAATAACCATAATATGCTTCATACAGTCCAGACTATCGTATCGTACCGGTGTACAATTTTGTTCTTCTTTCTTACCATATGGTTGATATTTTTTTTGGTATTGTTGTCAATACCGTACTAATCTAAATGTATGTCACAGTGTGTTAGCAGATGCAGTGTTAAAACCGTATTATGTGTCTTATGCATTTGAGAATGGCTTTCCCCACCCCCGCACATATAGTATAAATGAAAAACTGCCAGGTTGGTGAATAGAGGAAGAGATAAACTTGCGTGAGCCTTATTTGGTTTTTACAAAATACTGTTGCAATCCATATATAGGGTTCACACGTGTGTATTTTCTGCTGCAAATTTGCTGTAGCACTTTTTTCTACTCATTGGGGGAGATTTATCAAAGTTGTCTATGTCCCGCATCAATATAGACCAAACTACAGAGGGTTAGTCTGGTCTATTGTGCACCGAATTTATCAAATGGCGCACGGCTCTTGATAAATTCTGTGCACAGACTGCATGATCTATGCTTTAGTCTATATTTAAACCTGCTCCAACATGGTCTGACATTTCGGCGTACTTTCAGCCTATGCGACTTGTCGCTGAAAAGTCGCACTTGATAAATTCAGCACCAATGCATTTTTCAATGCATTTCAGTCTAAAATAGACTTGCATGCATCATGTTCTAAAAATCCTCTAGAGCAAAAGTCGCAGAAAAGTCGCACAGATTTAGACTGCGACTTTCTGTGCGACAAATTTAGACAAGAAAAACCAGTCTAAATCCTTTGATAAATCTCCCCCATTGAAGTACACTTTTCAGTTGGCAATAAAACTGATACGTCCAAAAATGAGCCTACCAGAGTCTCTATCTGACTCCGTCCAGCTCATTCAAGTGAATGGGGTGTGGCGGGAATACGGCAGCAGATGGTTTTTTAATTCTTCCCCCTGATCCGGCTACCATGTTGCATAAAGGGGTACTCTGGTGGAAAACTTTTTTTTTTTTTCTTTCCAAATTAACTGGCTCCAGAAAGTTAAACAGATTTGTAAATTATTTCTCTTAAAAAACCCTAACCCTTCCAGTACTTATCAGCTGCTGTATACTACAGAGGACGTTGAGTTGTTCTTTTCTGTCTGACCACAGTGCTCTCTGCTGACACCTTTGTCTGTGTCAGGAACTGTCCAGAGCAGGAGAGGTTTGCTATGGGAATTAGCTTCTACTCTGGACAGTTCCTGACTTGGACAGAGTTGTCAGTGTAGAGCACTGTGGTGAGTCAGAAAGAACAACTCCACTTCCTCTGTAGTATACAGCAGATGATAAGTACTGGAAGGATTAAGATTTTTTTATAGAAGTAATCTACAAATCTGTATAACTTTCTGGAGCCAGTTGAGAGAAAATTATTTTTTCCACCCGAGTACCCCTTAAAGTATCCAGTATTTACATTACCTATGGCACAGAGGCTGTTAAGCAAATGCAGGAGATGGTAAACAGTGTTAGAGGATGAAAATTCTGGACCTATGAGGCTACAATCAGTCTTTTGCATTTCTAAAGCTGTGCCTGAGAAAATGCTTTTAGCCCCATACCTGATGCTGTGAATAGTTACAATATGTGAAGATTTTCTTTTAAAGGGGTTGCCTCACTGTTAAGTATCAAACACACATGTATTGGAGCATAAAAAATTTACATTAGATAACCTTTTAGTTTATGTTGGGACTATACTGTCAGCTGTCAGAGGTGGAAGGAGATGGATTCTGTCCAGAGCCTGCCCCCAGCAGTATAGATTAGCAGCAGCATCAACGGGGACACATGGAGGAAAATAATCTAAAAATAATGCAAATTACTTTAAACCGTTATTAAAGGGGTACTCCAGGGAACTTAACCCATAGTCCATCCTTTCCCTCTCATCAACATATTTGTCTAAATATCATTCATTAGCCATATAGAGCAGTTTCCTCTCTTTGCTTGTCACTTACTTGCATGAAGTGAGGGAATGACCTCATACAGCCATCCACTCTGTCCAAGTCCCCCTCTGAAAGCAGCCCCCATCCTCCTTAGAGACACAGACCATGTGGTTTCTACCCTGCACTGATGTTATGCTCTTTTTTTAGTTCTGAGAACTGGGAGGTGTGTGCAGTATTAGCCAATCAGACACTGAACATCTCTCTGCTGCTCAGAGCAGGAGGATGTTGCTGCCCTTAGTGTGAAGTTGGCTGGAAGAGTAGAGCTGCAGTGATTGCTGTGAGATGTAGGCATGGGGAGGGAAGGATGACAAACAATATCAAGCAGCCAGAGAAGAGAACAGGGGCCGCAGGAGCAATGCGTATCTGACAGGATGGTTTACAGGGAACATATCTAGGTAATGTGGTGACTTTGGAGCTTTTTTATGTATATACAGTCCTGGAGTACCCCTTTAACAGCACTTCAGGACTTTTAGAATGAAAAATATTCATGGGATAACCAGTGTCAGTCTTAAGTTAACCAAAACCTGATGTGGAGGTCTAAGATTATATCAATTTATAGTAAAAATAACTTTTTACCCATTTTCTTTTTTGTCAGGATATGCTGGCTTTGCAGATAATCGATTTATTCAAGAATATTTTTCAACTGGTTGGACTTGACCTCT
Organism: Hyla sarda; assembly: GCF_029499605.1. NCBI lineage: Eukaryota > Metazoa > Chordata > Amphibia > Anura > Hylidae > Hyla > Hyla sarda. The sequence goes on from NC_079189.1 coordinate 437,262,873, forward strand.
TTGTCTTTCCGTACAGGGTAGTGGCTACAGCTCCTGGGGTGAGTAGGAATTTGGCAGAGAACATTTGTAATAAAAAACAAACAAACAGACCACATTCTATATTTTTAATAGACTGTTCTAATATTTTTGCATGTGACTATGGTAAAATATAGTTTCACAGATTCACATGAGTAGTATCAACTACTAAATTTATGGGTGTATTAAAAAGTATGCCCACTGTGCTTGCTTTAGAAGCACATATGCTAAAATTGGAATGATACAAAGAAGATTAGCATGGCCCCTGCGCAAGGATGACATACAAATTCATTAAGTGGTCCATATTTTCCACTATATGTTATAGATTGTGGGGGGTCAGACCGCTGGGACCCCCTGTGATCTCCTGAACGGGGCCCCAATAGTCTGCCGGAAGCGGCTCTTCCAACCCCCGCAGGGTGCCGCAGCCTGCACAGCCCCTCCATGTGCCTCTATGGATACATGGAGGAGCGTGTTGGCCGCCGCTCCGTGCAGGGGTCAGCATGCCCCCTTCCAGCAGACTGCCAGGGCCCCGTTCCGGAGATCGCGGGTGGAGGGGGGGTGGGAGGTCCCAGCTGTCTTTGGATAGGGGATAAGTTATGTTTCACTACAGAACATCTTTAACTCATTGGAAGCGTCTCGCAAGCTTCTGTACCGGTGGTACGATACACCTGTGCGCCTCTCTTACGTTTACCCTTCTATGTCTCTCCTTTGTTGGCATTGTAACGAGGCGACTGGTTCTGTAATGCACATCTTGTTGGAGTGCCAACCTGTGCAGGGGTTGTGGGAAAGAGTACATACCCTCTTGGTCAGATGGTTGGACCAGATGCCGGCATGAGGCCCAGAGATGGCACTACTTACCCTAGTTCTGGACACCATTGAAGAGATTCATCAAAACCTGTACAGACAAAATTTGACCAGTTGCTCATAGCAACCAGATTACTTCTTTAATTTTTTTTTTTTAAAAGGCCTCTAAAAAAAGAATCTCATTGGCTTCTATTTGAAACTGGTCGACCTTTCCTCTGCAGCAGGGTTTGATAAATCTCCCCCCATATCTTTACTTCTCTTACCATAATGTTCCGTACTCTATCGGCCACACGTACAACTATTGTAAGGTACTGGAAGTCTATTGATCTTTCCGGAGTTGCTGAGATTGTACCTCCTTTAAGCATGTGTATGTCATGGAGCAGTTGTTATTAGAGAGGGTTAGGAGTGTCCAGGTCCTCATTGCATCGCCATATGGCTTGGGACAACTTCCAAAATAATCTGCAGATTTACACTACGGACTGGAAGCGTTACAAATCTTCTAAATAAAAACTTTCCTATAGAAATCTGGACTAACTGTTCCATTATACAACTGTTGTAGGCTAAGTTATTATTTACCTGTCTGGGTTTGACTTTGTTTATACTATTTTTGATGTATATTAAATGTTATTGTCTGTATTTGTGCCCATTCTATATTATATAGATAGCATCCATGTGTCATGGATTTTGGAAATTCATTCTGATATCTGTTGTCTCACAGTGTGGAGTTATCGAGTGTATTCCAGACTGCACCTCAAGGGATCAGCTAGGTCGGCAGACCGATTTTGGCATGTATGACTACTTCACGAGGCAATATGGAGATGAGTCTACTCTGGCATTTCAAAAGGTACAATACACTACAGAATCTTCTACCTAAATAATTCAGATTATGAGAGATGCCCAAACCTTACTTAACCTGGCAGATTAGACAATTGTCGTATTGCCACTGACAATGTCATCGGTATAGGAGATGCCAGCATTACTGTCCCTTTTTAGCATCCAAGAAACATGAAGTGGACAGTAGAGCAGGAGATGGCTGGTATCAGTCTGTCACTGACAGGAAACATCCTTTCTTGGCTGCTATGGGGGTAAAAGTTTATTGGGAGCTGAGGAATCAACTGATGGCTGCTATGCATGTGGCTGGCTTTAGTATTTTCTTCCTTATATATTTTACTGGATCTGTGTCATTTCTAAAGGATTATTTATTCTTCCTATTTCGCTCTTCTATCTTTACAGGCTCGATATAATTTCATTCGGAGTATGGCAGCCTACAGCCTCTTACTGTTCCTGCTGCAGATTAAAGACAGACACAATGGCAACATCATGCTGGATAAGGAGGGGCACATCATCCACATTGGTTAGTTCACCAAGGACCCACTTTTCTGTTCTCCCTCTTTCCAGTCCAGTGTAAAACCTTTTTCAGCCTGGTCAGGTCTTTGCCATATTGCTAAAATATAGTATTATATTGGTTGACCGTTTTACAACTTCCCTTACTAGTTTCCTCTCCTTCTATTTGTCTTAATGCTTCTTAGTCTTTGATCTCATTCATTGTGTTTCTTCACATTGAACAGCTATTTTTTTTCCTCCTTAAGACATTTCCAGGTTTAGAAAACACTGCTGCTTTCTTTTAAAGTCTTCTATTGTGTTTGGTATTGCAGCTGTGCTCCATTAAAGTGAATAATACCGAGCTACAACATTCTACCTGTGGACAGATGTGGCACTGTTTCTGAAAGAAAGCAGCCACGTTCTTCTAATTCTGTACAATCTTATACAATACTGTACAAGTGCATTATCTTTTCCATGCGGCTCCTAAATGTCCGTTTCCTACCTCACTCAGATTCATACAGCCTTCACTATCACTGAGCTATAAAAATCTTCTTTGTTATTTATAGGAGTTGTCTCAGAAAATGCAGGTGCCAGGGGATCAGTTGATATGCACTTAAGGACCCCAAATTATGCACCAGCTATATTTACATGATCAATTCAATATCTACAAAAAAAAAATATTAGGATATTCTTTTCAGTTTAATGTGACTGTGAGGGGTTTACCAGCAGGAAATATAATCAGAGAAAATGTATTAACTTCTGAAGTTTTCTGTCTAACTGCTCAATGATGATGTCACGTCCCGGGAGCTCTGCATGATGGGAGAATATCCCCATAGGAACTGCACAGCTCCCAGGACGTGAGTCATCAGAGAGCAGTTAGACAGAAAACAACAACTCAACTTCAGAAGCTAATAACTATTGGAAGGATTAAGATTTTTTAATAGAAGTAATTTACAAATCTGTTTAACTTTCTGGAGCCAGTTGATATATAAAAAAATACCCCTTTAATATGATGGCAAAATAAGGTATTTGTCCCACATTACTTATTGGGAGTCAGTCTAAATGTTTAGCAGATGGGGGTGCTGAGCACAGGAGAAAGAGTAAGGCCTAGATTTATTACTCTGAGGACAAAAACAGTTTTCCTATAGCAACCAATCACAGCTCAGCTTTCATATCTTAATGAGCTCAGGTAAAATGAAAGCTGAGCTGTGCCTGGCTGTTAAGGGAAAAACAGACCGTTTTTGTCCATAGATAAATTGATTATTTTGGTTCCTAGCAGGCATACTGGCTGTTGTTTCCTATATGTTGTCTACTAAGCCAGATTCTTTATTTGCAGATTTTGGATTTATGTTTGAGAGCTCCCCCGGGGGCAACTTAGGCTGGGAGCCTGATATAAAGTTAACGGATGAGATGGTGATGATCATGGGACGCAAAATGGAAGCAACGCCTTTTAAGTGGTTCATGGAGATGTGTGTACGTGGCTACCTGGCTGTCAGGTAAGGGATATTATTATTACTTTAAAATCTATATCTATATATATATATATAGCAATTGGAAAATGAACAGCACGCCCAAACTTACAAAAAATACTGGTTGTGCAAGCAGATATTGGAGCTTCGGTCAAGAGCTCACCATTGATACAATCAAAAAGAAAAGGAATCCGCAGCACACAAAATAAAGTGAAAAAATTATTTGTGGTTTATTCCATGTTAAAAAGTGTTCTCACAGCAAGCGACGTTTCGACTGGGCTCCCCCAGTCTTTTTCAAGCAGTGCAAGGCACTGCTGTGAGAACACTTTTTAACATGGAATAAAGCACAAAGAATTTTTTCACTTTATTTTGTGTGCTGCGGATTCCTTTTCTTTTTGAATATATATATATATATATATATATATATATATATATATAAATTGAGATTGAAATAAAGGCTCTACGGAACTAGAAGTTCTGTCCTTTAGCATGCAGCACTGTTCCTGCTATCAAATGTGACAGTATTCAAGACCCAATTCGCCTCTAACCTGCTTTATTTTGAAGTTCTGTTATTATTGGATACAGGCTTAAATACATTTCAATGTAGTTATTATATGCAATGTACACAATACAATAAAATTATGTTGTGTGCACTATACACGATTAAGAAAAAAATATTTATTGACAATAGCACTTAAGAAAAGTTAAAATAGCAAGATCAGTCAGAGGCAATTCCTAGAAGAGTTGGGCACCATTGGAGAAAAACCGTACAGCACCCTAGGTGGGGTAGTAAAACAGGCACTTTGAGACCACTATTCAAATTGCCTTTAGGGACCTTTATAGATGCTTGTATCTAAATAAAGTACTGCTCTCTCATGACAGTGTCCAATACAGTCATTCTCAACTCCTAAGCCAGGGGGGGGGGGAACCCTTAGGAATAAATGTATCCTTCTAGTGGAGGCAATTCAGTGAAGGTTACATGACAGAGTCAAGAGCGTCTTATCAATATTATTCATTCAGCGCTCTGCTTTGTTCTGTTGTATTACAGGCCGTACATGGACGCCGTAGTATCTCTTGTGACACTCATGTTGGACACTGGACTTCCTTGCTTCCGTGGACAGACAATAAAATTGCTGAAGTAAGATACTAGTGTTCATTGTATTTAAAAGACCAAAAAAAAATCATTAGGTCTTCCAATATCTCACCTGGTCTCTTATGTATTGTAACACACAGGAACAGATTTAGTCCCAACATGACGGAGAAAGAAGCAGCAAACTTCATCCTGAAGATAATTCAGAACTGCTTCCTCAGCAACAGGTTGGATATATTTCCTTTTTATTTCCGTTAGATTATCAAAACAAATCTGTCTCATAAGAAACCACATTAGATTCTTCAGTTTATGAGTTTACGCAGCAAAAGATTTCGATTTTCTCTCTAAACCTTTATTTTAGTTTTTTTTAATACTTGGAAAGCATTTTTATAAAAAAATTATATTAAAAGGGTTGTCCAGGGAGGTGAAAGTTTCTTTTTTTTTTCTCATCCCTACACTTAATTTGTGGGAGGGAAAAAAAACATTGAACAAGCTGCTGGATCGCCTAGCCTATTTACTTATCTATATTAATCTGTGTGGCTTTTAATTACTTTTTTGTATTGGACCAGGTGATCGATACTATAATGTTCTGACCGATACCACTAGAGGGAGGCTTCTGTATAAATAGGAGTTCAGTGTACTGTAAAGCCGTAGACAGTGACATTGGCTGGTTTACATGTAGTGTATTGTTCAATATTTTTAGTCAAGATCAGCGATGGAACCGACACAGAGGGAACCTATAATAGAAACAGTTGCACCATTGTCTGCGTTTTGTACCCACTTCTGGTTTGGGATAAAATACTATGTGTGAACTCAGCCTTAGACTGTATAGGATTAGACCAACTAATAGGTGGCTTAACCTCTTAAGAACGCAGCATTTTTTTTTCCCTTGCATTTTAATAGCCATAATTATTTTTCAATTTCCCCCCTACAAAGCCATAGAAGTTTTTTTTTTTTTTAATGCAGGACCATAAAACCACTGTTTACATAATTTTATTTGCAAAAAGGGGTGGAGCATATTTATAAACACTTTAATTACTTTATTCACCATGTTTTAGTTACTATAGGGGATTATTACAAGAAATCACTTAAAGGGGTACTCCGCCCCTAGGCATCTTATCCACTATCCAAAGGGGAGGGGGAGTGGGTGTAAGGTCCGGCTTCCAGAACCCGCACCCCTCTGTGAATTTGTGTCAACAGTTTTTAGTACAATATGTTCCAGGATTTTGCCCCAATATTTTTTTAAACCTATGTCTGTGCAGGGAAGTTAGTATGGCATATTAAAGAAACAAAGCCCCAACTGCTATAAAGTTTTATTATCAAATTAATCAGTTTAGAATGTTAACGTTTAGATAAAAAGAAAAATGTTATTTAGGGTATTAATCAACTTCTGTTCACATCAGATAAGGGGAATCAGTGTAGATTCCCAAGACTGATAAGGTTGAAAAGGTTTTAAAATTAAAGTATGTACAGGGTGACGTTTATTTAAGTTAAGCGGTTATCATTGCAACCAATCAGATTTAAGCTGTCTTCTTTATAAGTAAAGGAAGCAATCTGATTATAGGAACTCTGCTAGCTTTCCTTCACATCAGCTTTGATGAATCTCCCACAATGTTTTTAGCAGTGTTTTACAATAAATTCTGGGTAATATCTAAACATCTAATTTTACCCTTACTAAACACTGGGACCAAGTAGAGTTGGATTATGTTTTTCTCTCTTTGGCATTGCTCACTCTGTTTTTTTTTTAATCCACAGGAGCAGAACCTATGACATGATCCAGTACTATCAAAATGACATCCCTTACTGATCAGTGCATCCTTCCCGTGTTTGTAGTGAACTGTAGTCTTGTATCTGCACAATCTGTATAGCCACAGACTGGGGGAACTGCAGCGAGAGTGAAGTGTGGAGATTGGAAGACTTGGGAGGTGATAGATTTCTTTGTGACAACAATTCAGACAATTTTTGCACTGGCTTGTTGAATTTATTCTGTCAAAAATACAAATAATTCTACCCTTCTATTTATGAGACTAAGATTAAATATATTTTCGTGCTCCGTTTTCATAACTGAGCGTGTTATTATGTTGAAGTTTCCCAGGGGGAGGTGGTGTAGGACAAAATGTTAATATTTGGTTACAAAAAACAGCATTGCCGGCTTCCCTGCTCTTTGATCAAGCACATTTAGTACTTTGGCATGTATAGTTCTGTTAGCTATAACTAGCAGAAATTAAAGATGGCCCATGGCTTCTCCTGGACTGTATAGCGCACTGCACCTTTAAGATCGAAGAACCTACTTCATGCAGGAATGATGAAGAAAGATTTACTTCTGTATGTATAAATACTTTATCGAAATGTATTTAATGTGTAAAATATAATTTAATAAAATACAAAAAAAGCAAACCATCCCTATTTTATATCTATGCTTATGTCTGCATATTAATCTTGTGTGTATATGTAGATAGTATAGAGATAAAATTAAAGTGTGTGTGTGTGTATATAGTGAAAATGTATTCCGAAATGTTTGATTACAAATTTCATCAGGGGTATAACTCGAGTGAAAAGGAGTATCTTTATATAAATTTCAGCATTTCTTAGCATCTGATCCTTTTATTTTAATGACAGCATGCACTCACACTGGTATATACTTTAGCGCAAAACTTGACAATCCATGTTACGCTATCACAATATAATAATGAGTCAAATCTCTTGTGATTATTCAGGTTATTTATTTATGGCTCATCTCTTGATAAGGTTGAGGTCTGGTGGTTGTGGAAGGAATTCCGTTTTGGGTGATTATCCTGCTGCAGATCCTTTACCAGGATCTACATGGAAGAGTATAGCTTGTAGAGAATGTAGTAGTACTTCTCCTTTGTCTCTGTAGTTGGTGCATGTGTTCAACTGAATACAAGACACTTCATAGATTACAATATTCCATCCACCATATTTAATCGTTGCTTAGATACACTGGTTTCAAACTCTAATTTTAACCTGCTTAAAGTGTACCTGTTATTAACAAAAACTTTTTATATAATGTAGATAATAACAATAAATGTATATTTGTAATATACATTGGTTAAAAATGTGTATATTTCTGTCCCTAAAGGTATGGTCTGTGTGTCTCTTTGAGGAGTCCAAATACAGGAAGTGTGGGTGGACAAGCAGGGCTCTTTGCACTGGGACAAGCAGGGCTCTTTGCACTTGGACAAGCAGGGCTCCTTGCAATGAGGCTCTATGACTTGCTTCTGGTTCACACGTCGGGATGATTGACAAGCCAGGAGCCTGCCCAGAGCCCTGCTTGTCCTGCCCTCACTTCCTGTATTTTGACTCCTCATGGAGATACACAGGCAATAGCTGCAGGGACAGCATTTTTTTACCCACAAAAATACAAATTTTTTAATTAATGTATATTACAAATATACGGTACATAAAATAGTATTGTCTACATTATATCAGAAGTTTTTGATAACAACAGGTACACTTTAAAAGGGAACCAGTCACCAGATTTTACCCTTTAAAACGGCTCACATCATGTTATGGGCTAATAAATAATTATTCCTACCGTTTCCATGTTATATCAAGCCTGTTGGTGCAATCCAGAGAAAAAGAACTTTTTTTTTACTATCATTTGGCATATGTAAATTACTTGCAAGTAGTCATTGTGGCGGATTCATTGCCGATTGCCTGTGATCATGCCTCAGCAGGTGTGACTTGCGTGCAGCATTTCACCCTTTTGGCCTTAATCGGTATTATGTATGTCTGAGCAGGTGGTGATCCTCTTCTTCACACGAAGTTTAGGGCTATCACACGTTGGTGCAGTGATGACCTGAAGCCGACACTTTTGTGGCTGCAGAAAGTGATGTAGTAAGCTCATTGCTTGCCAAGGCATGATCACAGGCACGCAGCCATGAATAGTTTTGCCCATTAATCAGACCTGATGACTACTTGCTAGTAATTTGCATTTGCTGCATGACAAAATAAAAGTTATTTTTCTCTGGATTACACCAATGGCCTGATAGAACACGAATGTGGTAGGAATGATTATTTATTGGCACATAACATGGTATGAGTAGTTTTATAGGGTAAATTCTGGTAATCATTTCCCTTTATATTGTCTGTTACTGCTATGATTCCCCACTGTAAAATACATTATATAATGTCTTCTGCCATGTCAGATACAAATTCATCTTTAGGGGCCAATACTAGCCTGCTTTTGACAGTATTTTAGCTTTTTTTTTTGTTTTGTCATATTCTGTATCTGTAATTATGTTCCCAATCTTTATCTTTGTGAATAAAGCATTATGTCTTTTAATGGTGTCTAAAGCTTTGTCTTTTAAAGATTGGAACATCTAGGGACGCTAGCTTTGGCAACCCATCTGCAATATCTGTGGGTAAAATGTGTCAAAGCATGTCCTACAAAACCTGGCCCCTATGCTGAACCATACCACATTTTTTTCAAAGCTAGAGGCGGCCCAATAGGATACTAGAGCTTTTTTCATTGTACAGTTTTCCCCAATAAACATTCCTTTTTTTAATCTAATATTGTAAATATTTACATATATCACCACCAGATAGTCAGTCTAGGTTTGGTCACTGCTGGTCTCTCTCCCCAATGCAACAGGTCCCTTCTACTGTGGATGCCTCCTGGCCTGCTCCCTCTGCCATAGCATCTGTGCCTGTATGCTGATGGGAAAGAGTGGGAAATAAGGAAGACATTACCATTTGAGGATGTATTGCAGTTAAATGGGTTGTCTAGGAAAAACAGAGCCAGGGTTTTATGTGGCAGTCTAGTTGTAAATGCTACACACAAACAGAGCAGAAGTGGTCCTTTTTTTGGAATTCCGGATAATCCCTTTAGGAGAGACCGTAAATCTCAAGATGGGTGGGCTACTATGTAAAACCTGGAAAAGTTCTGCCCTACTGAAGTCTAACCTCGTCTTTGGCTGGAAAAACTGGAAAATCATCTAGAAGATGGCATACTGGTATTATATTCCAAGCTGCTGCTCCAATCTCGGAAACCTCTGAGTTTCCAGGATTAGAGACGTCAATTCATGTATATGGGAGTGGCCGTGACAGCCGTCACACCCCTTCCCGTAGACATGAACCGATTTTGACATCACTAGGGGTCATGATGTGACATCACATCTCCAATCCCAGAAACTCAGAGGTTTCCGAGACTGGAGCAGCAGCCTGGCATAGAATGACGGGTGCTGCACGGAGATTGTGTGGGGTCCCACCGGCATGCCCCACACGTTCAGACATCTTATGCCCTTTCCTTTGGATAGGGAATAAGATGTCTATGGCTGGAATACCCTTTAAGGAAAGAATACATGGTGAAGTTACCCTAAAGTAGGCAAAGGTAAAGACTTTAAACTCAACCTCAATTCATCAGACTAAAATGCGGTTAGAAAGTTAAACATATTTGTAAATTGAAAGACCAAAAACTATGGCAATCCTACTAGGCTAAGGATGGTTTAGGAAAGGAAAAAATGAAACAAGAAGAAAATAAGAAGAAATTGCAAGAGGAAATGTCCAATAATAAAATAGCATTTATTTAAACAATTTATTAATATTACACTGTGAGGTCTTCAGCAGGGCCCTTAAATCAGACGAATCACTGAGTAAAATAAATGTGCTAAAAAGGGCTAAGAATTGTAAAAATATTATGCACCACTTTAGGTAGTATATTCCCCTGTGGATAAGTAGGTTTAAATGTAGAGTATTGAATTGAAGTCTCTGCCACAACTGGTGCAGTGTACTGGTAGGTGATGTAACAATATATCCTCCCCGCAATATAGTAACAGGAGGTAATAAGTTTTAACAGCAATATCACAGCATTAATAGGCAGTTCTTTATGCTGAAGGCTCGGAAAGTGCCTTGCCGAAGTGAGAATGAGTTGAATAGAACTGATATGAGTTCAGTACGAGTGCTTGGCATTGCTGGAATACCCCTGTTTACTGCCCACTCTACCCTGTTAGTACCTGGCTGTTGTATGAATGGATTTGAGTGAGTTGGGGGTCAGGGCTGGATGCCGGACAGGTACGCACTGCAGCCCTGGAGTCCTCCACTTTAGAGCCCACTTTTACCCTGACAGCACTGGGATAATATATAACAGAAGTCTCAAGTGGGATGGAAGTTTGGCACTATGACTAAACAGCGCTCCTACTGAAACAGTAATTTCTACCACTATTGAAAAGGGGGACTTGGCTCCCCGAAACGCATCTAGACAATGACTGCATGCACACATACCCCAATTTCGGATATATCCGAGTACCCGCAACATAGGAGTTATCGCCGCCTTACCTAGAAGCAGAGTGTGCGCCACATCGACCGCACTCACATCGGTGGCCAGACGAATTGGGATAACGTGCCCTGAAGCGAGCACCCCTCAACATCGCCATCATCATCGCCAGTAAGAGGCACCTAGTGCCAAACTTCCATCCCACCTGAGACTTCTGTTATATATTCCTGTGCCGTCAGGGTAAAAGTGGGCTCTAAAGTGAAGGACTCCAGCGCTGCAGTGTGCACCTGTCCGGCATCCAGCCCTGACCCCCATCTCACTCAAATCCATTCATATAACAGCCCTGTACTAACAGGGTAGAGTGGGCAGTAATACAGAGGTACTGCCCACTCTACTGCCGAGCGCTCCTACTGAACTCATATCAGTTCTATTCAACTCATTCTCACTTCGGCATGGCGCTGTCAGAGCCATCAGCATAAAGAACTGCCTATTAATGCTGTGATATTGCTGTTAAAACTTATTATAATGCAATACAGGAATATGGGTGCACTACTGTGGTTGATGTATACAATGACATTGGCTATCCCTCAATACTGATGTTAAAATTGAGACATTCGCCAGTGTATCCTTATATTAAGGACACACCAGAGCCCGCACACCAACGCCAAGGTTTCTCAAATGGCGCGGGACCTAACGCTAAACCTACCTGTGCGTGATAAGCAAAACAGGGGCCAGTGGGCAATTACGGCAGCATTTGGTCGACTCACAGCATCCTCTCAGGTACCCTCCAGTGTGGCTGAGCACACATGCAATGGGAGGAGAGAGGCAGGCTGCAAGCCCCACCTGAGTTGGCTAATAAAGGTGCATGGCCTCACAGGTGCTGCCCTAATGCTGACTGGAAAATGTTCAAGGCGCATTAACTATGGAGTTTACACACCTCCAAGTATAAAATGTAACCCCTTCCCGCAGAATGTCATATATAAACACCGGGTTGTGCAGTGCGTTCGCGCATCCCGGCGTTTATAAATGACATTCAGTTAACCCGGCGATGCACAGCATCGCACGGGTTAACTGGCAGAAGTCCCGCTGTTTCCAGCAGAGGACAACTCCTGCTTCACCCCCAGGACCCTCCATTGATGGTCCTGGTCAGCGATCACTGTGATTGGTCCATGTGGACCAATCACAGTGATCTGGGGTGAAAGTTCAGATCCCCCGCACTGCCCGCCCCTGGAAGTCGGGCAGAACGGGGGACGATGGCTGCGGGGGCTCGCGGGGACCTGCAGCATAGGGGGGGAACACCAGGGGACCGGCAGCCTTACCAGATCCAGCGGCGGGACCGAGGAGCAGCGCGGGACCGGCCACGTGGACGAGCAGCGACGGGACCGGCAGGTGAGTATATGGTCCTCAGAAGCAGCAGTGAAGATCTTCACTGCTGCTTCTAGGAGTCTGAAAACTACAACTCCCAGCATGCCTAGACAGCCTTTGGCTGTCTGGGCATGCTGGGAGTTGTAGTTTTGCAACATCTGGAGGGCCCCCGTTTGGAGACCATTGTATAATGGTCTCCAATCTGTGCTCTTCCAGCTGTTGCAAAACTACAACTCCCAGCATGCACTGACTGTCCAGGCATGCTGGGAGTTTTAGTTCAGCAACATCTGGCCCTTCAGATATTGCCGAACTACAACTCCCAGCATGCCCTTCAGCTGTCTGGGCATGCTGGGAGTTGTAGTTTTGCAACAACTGGAGACACACTGGTTGGGAAACATTATTTCTAACTCAGTGTTTCCTAACCTGTGTGCCTCCAGCTGTTGCAAAACTAACTCCCAGCATGCACTAACAGACCATGCATGCTGGGAGTTGTAGTTTTGCAACATCTGGAGGGCCCCAGTTTGGAGACCATTGTATAATGGTCTCCAATCTGGCCCTTCAGATGTTGCCGAACTACAACTCCCAGTATGCACTGACTGTCCAGGCATGCTGCGAGTTGTAGTTTTGCAACAACTGGAGACACACTGGTTGGGAAACATTGTCTGTTTCTAACTCAGTGTTTCCTAACCTGTGTGCCTCCAGCTGTTGCAAAACTATAACTCCAAGCATGCACTAACAGACCATGCATGCTGGGAGTACAGGGTACATTCACATGGGCGAGGCTTTTACAGTGGGTTTCTCGCATCTTGAGATGCAGCAAATTTTGCGCCGGGAAACTCGCTGTAATCCCCCGCCCATGTGACTGTACCATAAAAACACTACACTACACTAACACAAAATAAAATAAAAAGTTAAAAACACTACATATACACATACCCCTACACAGCCCCCCTCCCCCAATAAGAATGTCCGGTACGCCACTGTTTCCAAAGCAGAGCCTCCAGCTGTTGAAAAACAACAACTCCCAGTATTGCCGGACAGCCGTTGACTGTCCACGCATGCTGGGAGTTTTGCAACAGCTGGAGGCACCCTGTTTGGGAATCATTGGCGTAGAATACCCCTATGTCCACCCCTATGCAAATCCCTAATTTAGACCTCAAATGCGCATGGCGCTCTCACTTTGGAGCCCTGTCGTATTTCAAGGCAACAGTTTAGGGCGACATATGGGGTATCGCCGTACTCGGGAGAAATTGTGTTACAAGGTTTGGGGGGCTTTTTCTTCTTTAACCCTTCATGAAAAGGAAATGTTGGGGTCTACACCAGAATGTTAGTGTAAAAAAATTAAATTTTTTACACTAACATGCTGATGTTGCCCTATACTTTACATTTTCACAAGAGGTAAAAGGGAAAAAAGCCCCCCAAAATTTGTAACACAATTTCTCCCGACTACGGAGATACCCCATATGTGAGCGCAAAGTGCTCTGGGGGCGCACAACAAGGCCCAGAAGGGAGAGCGCACCATGTACATTTGAGGTGATTTGCACAGGGATGGCTGATTGTTACAGCGGTTTTGACAAACGCAAAAAAAACAAAACCCCACATGTGACCCCATTTCGGAAACGACACCCCTCACGGAATGTAATAAGGGGTGCAGTGAGAATTTACCCCCACAGGTGTCTGACGGATCTTTGGAACAGTGGTCCGTGAAAATGAAAACTTGTACAGCCCACTGTTCCAAAGATCTGTCAGACACCAGTGGCGGACAAATGCTCACTGTATCCCTTGTTACGTTCCTCAAGGGGTCTCGTTTCCAAAATGGTATGCCATGTGGGTTTTTTTTTGCTGTTCTGGCACCATAGGGACTTCCTAAATATGATATGCCCCCCGAGCAAAATTTGCTCTCAAAAAGCCAAATATGACTCCTTCTCTTCTGAGCATTGTAGTTCGCCCATAGTGCACTTCAGGTCAACTTATGGGGTACCTCCATACTCAGAAGAGATGGGGTTACAAATTTGGGGAGGTATTTTCTGCTATTAACCCTTGCATAAATGTGAAATTTGGGGGGAAACACATTTTAGTGGAATTTTTTTTTTTTTTTTTACATGCAAAAGTCGTGAAACACCTGTGGGGTAATAAGGCTCACTTTATTCCTTGTTACGTTCCTCAAGGGGTCTAGTTTCCAAAATGGTATGCCATGTGTTTTTTTTTTTTTTTTTCTGCTGTTCTGGCACCATAGGGGCTTCCTAAATGCGACATGCCCCCCGAGCAAAATTTGCTCTCAAAAAGCCAAATATGACTCCTTGTCTTCTGAGCATTGTAGTTCGCCCATAGTGCACTTCAGGTCAACTTATGGGGTACCTCCATACTCAGAAGAGAAGGGGTTACAAATATTGGGGGGTATTTCCTGCTATTAACCCTTGTAAAAATGTGAAATTTGGGGGGAAACACACATTTTAGTGAAAAAAAATAATTTTTTTTTACATATGCAAAAGTCGTGAAACACCTGTGGGGTATTAAGGCTCACTTTATTCCTTATTATGTTCCTCAAGGGGTCTAGTTTCCAAAATGGTATGCCATGTGAGGGTTTTTTGCTGTTCTGGCACCATAGGGGCTTCCTAAATGCAACATGCCCCCCAAAAACCATTTCAGAAAAACGTACTCTCCAAAATCCCCTTGTCGCTCTTTCTCTTCTGAGCCCTCTACTGCGCCCGCCGAACAATTTACATAGACATATGAGGTATGTGCTTACTCAAGAGAAATTGGGCTACAAATATAAGTATACATTTTCTCCTTTTACCCCTTGTAAAAATTCAAAAATTGGGTCTACAAGAACATGTGAGTGTAAAAAATGAAGATTGTGAATTTTCTCCTTCACTTTGCTTCTATTCCTGTGAAACACCTAAAGGGTTAAAATGATGACTGAATGTCATTTTGAATACTTTGGGGGGTGCAGTTTTTATAATGGGGTCTTTTGTGGGATATTTCTAATATGAAGACCCTTCAAATCCACTTCAAACCTGAACTGGTCCCTGAAAAATAGTGAGTTTGAAAATTTTGTGAAAAATTGGAAAATTGCTGCTGAACTTTGAAGCCCTCTGGTGTCTTCCAAAAGTAAAAACTCGTCACTTTTATGATGCAGACATAAAGTAGACATATTGTATATGTGAATAAAATTTTTTTTTATTTGTAATATCCATTTTCCTTACAAGCAGAGAGCTTCAAAGTTAGAAAAATGCAAAATTTTAAAATTTTTCATCAAATTTTAGGATTTTTCACAAGGAAAGGATGCAAGTTACCACAAAAATTTACCACCAAGTTAAAGTAGAATATGTCACGAAAAAACAATCTCGGAATCAGAATGATAACTAAAAGCATTCCAGAGTTATTAATGTTTAAAGTGACAGTGGTCAGATGTGCAAAAAACGCTCTGGTCCTTAAGGCCAAAATGGGCTTGGTCCTGAAGGGGTTAAACAAACAACAAAAAATTTGGTCTCAAATGGCTGGAGGTGCTCAACCCCAAATGCGGTTGTGCATTTATACTGGGGGAGCAGATCCTGCCCTTGTAGTCCGTTGCTAGGAGCGATCCCCAGCATAAAAATGCATACAATGGGGGATGCCTGCAGAGGACTACAAGTGCCACAATAGAATCCTACACCAGATAAACGGTGTGGATGTGTAACAATTAGAATAATACAATACAGAAATGTAGGTGCACTACTGTGGTTGATGTATACAATGACATTGGCTATCCCTCAACACTGATGTTAAAATTGAGACATTCGCCAGTATATCCTTATATGAAGGACATACCAGAGCCCGCACACCAACGCCAAGGTTTCTCAAATGGCGCGGGACCTAACGCTAAACCTACCTGTGCGTGATAAGCAAACGGGCCAGTGGGCAATTACGGCAGCATTTGGTCGACTCACAGCATCCTCCCAGGTACCATCCAGCGTGGCTGAGCACACATACAATGTTAAAACTTATTACCTCCTGTTACTATATTGTGGGGAGGTTATATTATTACATCACCTACCAGTACACTGTGCCAGTTGCGGCAGAGACTTCAATTCAATACTCTACATTAAACCGACTTATCCACAGGGGAATATACTACCTAAAGTGGTACATAATATTTTTTATATTTTTATAATTCTTAGCCCTTTTTAGCACATTTATTGTACCCCATAATTCGTCTGATGCAAGGGCTCTGCTAAGGACCTCACAGTGTAATATTAATAAATTGTTTAAATAAATGATATTTTATTATTGGACATTTCCTCTTGCAATTTCTTATTTTCTTCTTGTTTCATTCTTTCCTTTCCTCAACCATCCTTAGCCTAGTAGGACTACCATAGTTTTTTGTCTTTCTTGGCACACTGGGTTATGTGCATGGCAGTATCCTTGGCTTAGGCATTATTTTATGTAGAGCTCCCACCCCTTTTTTTTTTTTGCAGTTGTAAATTCTATTTAAAAATCTTAATCCTTCCAGTACTTATCGGCTGCTGTATACTCCATAGGAAGTTCTTTTCTTTTTTAAGTTCTTTTTAGTCTGACCACAGTGCTGTCTGCTCACACCTCTGTCCATGTCAGGAACTGTTCGGAGTGCAAGCAAATCCCCATAGCAAATCTCTCCTGCTCTGGATGGTACCTGATACAAACAGAGGTGTCAGCAGAGAGAACTGTGGTCAGACAGAAAAAAAAACCTATACAACTTCCTGAAGATAATACAGCAGCTGATAAGTACGGATTAAGATTTTTTTTGAATAGAAGTTATTTACAAATCTGGGGAAAAATTTAGATAGTGTAGCTCACTCAGAACTAGAGAAATATACCTGAGGTGAACTGGTGTTACCTTCACCCAAAGGTCTAGACGTAAAAATGTATATAATTTAGTTGATGATTCAACTAAGAACCAGTCCTCAAGGTATATATAAAGGCAAGGTATAGGAAGAAAGATGATCCAGATATATAGAATACTAATTTATTATGGATAATCACTAAAATTCCCAGTCCCAGTAGGGCCCTTGCATGGGACATAGAACTATATTTATTTTTAGCCCATATCTAATTATTTTATTATGACATTGATTTAACTATATTGTGTAATACAACTGTACTATAGTTCTATGTCCCATGCAAGGGCCCTGCTGGGACTGTGAATTTTAGTGATTTTCCATAATAAATTAGTATTCTATATATCTGGATCATCTTTCTTCCTATACCATGCCTTTATATATACCTTGAGGACTGGTTCTTAGTTGAATCATCAACTATATTATATACATTATTTACAAATCTGTTTAACTTTCTGGCACCAGTTGATTTGAAAAAAATTGTTTTCCACCGGATTACCTCTTTAACCTCTTAAGGACGTAGGGCGTACCTGTACGCCCTACGCCCGGTCCCGGAGTTTAAAACGGGGTCACGCCGTGACCCCGCATCACACCGGGTCGGTCTCGGCTGCTATTCATAGCCGGGACCCTGGGCTAACAGCACGTGGCACCGATCATTGTGCCGCGCGCTATTAAGTGAAAGTAAGCTCCCTATGGGAGCTATAGCACTGCAAAAAAAAAGTTAACAAAGGTCATTTAAAAGTTAATAAACGTTTGAATCACCCCCCTTTTTCCCATAAAAAAAACTGTGTAAATAAAAATAAACATATGCGGTATCGCCGCGTGCAGAAATGTCCGAACTATAAAAATATATTGTTTATTAAATTGCACGGTCAATGGCGTACGCGCAAAAAAAAATCCAAAGTCCAAAATAGCGTATTTTTTGTCACTTTTTATATCGTGAAAAAATGAATAAAAAGCGATCAAAAAGTCCGATCAATACAAAAATGGTACCAATAAAAACTTCAGAACACGGCAAGTTATAGGGGTTAGAAGATGAGAATTTTTAACATATAAATTTTCCTGCATGTAGTTATGATTTTTTTCCGAAGTACGACAATATCCAACCTATATAAGTAGGGTATCATTTTAAACCGTATGGACCTACAGAATGAAGATAAAGTGTTATTTTTACCAAAAAAATGCACTGCGTAGAAACGGAAGCCCCCAAAATTTACAAAATGATATTTTTTCTTCAATTTTGTCGCACAATGAATTTTCTTTCCGTTCGCTGTGGATTTTTGGGTAAAATGACTAATGTCACTGCAAAGTAGAATTGGTGGCGCAAAAAATAAGCCATAATATGGAATTTTATGTGCAAAATTGAAAGCGTTATAATTTTTAGAAGGTGATGAGGAAAAAATGAAAACGGAAAAACCCTGCATCGTTAAAGGGGTACTCCGGTGGAAAACTTTTTTATTTTTTTAAATCAACTGGTGCCGGAAAGTTAATTTGTAAATTACCTCTATTAAAAAAATCTTAATACTTCCAGTACTTATTAGCTGCTGAATACTACAGAGGAAATTATTTTCTTTTTGGAACACAGAGCTCTCTGCTGACATTATGACAACAGTGCTCTCTGCTGACACCTCTGTCCATTTTAAGAACTGTCCAGAGTAGGAGAAAATCCCCATAGAAAACATGATGCTCTGGACAGTTCCTAAAATGGACAGAGATGTCAGCGGAGAGCACTTTGTTCCAAAAGGAAAGAATTTCCTCTGTAGTATTCAGCAACTAATAAGTACTGGAAGGATTAAGATTTTTTAATAGAAGTAATATACAAATCTGTTTAACTTTCTGGCACCATTTGATTTAAAATAATAATAATAATTAAAAAAAAATTTCCACTGGAGTACCCCTTTAAGACCTGAATGGTTGGAGTAAAACAAGCCCTATTTTGTCATCAGGAGGAGAATATAAAATCAAACCTTGGGTTTTAATACCATCACCACCCTTTCTTCCAAACTGATGATTTAGGGAGGTGTCTTACACCATCTTTGCCAAGATGCCAATGTTTCTGCTCCTCCCTCTGAGAGGGGAAAGGGTCACTACAAGAGATTCAAGGTGGAAATCCTCTGATCAGAAAGATGGCCCACATAGTGACACTAGAGCTGAAAGATGCATATTTTCATGTGCCTATTCACCAGAGCCATTGAAAATTTGAGGTTTGCTTTTCCTGTAGAGGACAAGATTTTTCATAGCCAGTTTCATCTAGCTTTAGTTCCAAAAATGTATGCTAAAGGTGTTGGCCTTTTGTCTTGGTTCCTTACCTAGTTGGTCTATAATAGGACCCTCTTCTGATCACATTGGACAGACCATCTCATTTCTTTAACTGTGCACTGTCAGGTTCAAAAACTTTTTATATGTTGTACATCTTGGCAAAATATTAATCCTTCTAATATACTTCATAAGAAATTTTTATTTCCTTTTTATAGAAATCATGGCTTAAAAAAAAAAAAAAAAAAACACCCTATCCATCCAGAACGTAATCCTGTCCAGTTGCAGCATCATCTTTGTCCAAGATGAAGCACAGGCATGAACAAAGTCTGGTAAGTGAAGGTGGGACTAGCACTCTAGCACTCCTGTCAGACTGCAGCATTTAAAAAAGGGAGGAGGGGTTACAAAGTAGCCTGCAGTGATTGGATGAAAGATCAAGGGAGGAAGATGAGTCATGCAGAGTGAAAGACACAACCCCTCCAAAGCACAGAATGACAAAGCACGTGAGCTACAGATAGAAGCTATTTGAGAAAATGTTGGTGCTAAACACATATAAACTATATCTACATGATCAGGATTACATAATGAGTAAGACAGTGGCGTTGCGACCCGGGTGCGGGGGGTGCGGCCCGCACCGGGTGACACCAACCTAATGGGGTGACACCAAGACGCTCCGTAGCCGCACCCCCCCAGCTACACAGACACCACCTCCCCCATCGGTGCCCGACCGGCCTCCCATCCGTCAGCACAACCCCCCCCCCCCCCGCGCTGTGTGTGCCCGTCCATCAGCAACCCCCCTCTTTCTCCTGCACTGTGCGCCCGTCCATCATCACACCCCCCCTCACCTTCACCAGCATTGTGCCCGGCCTCCGCTCCCACGTCTGCGCCGGCCTGACGTCACACCGTATGGCCGCGCAGGAGGACGTCAATTACGTCACTCGCACGGCGCCCGGTGAGAAGGAGCGCTGCGCTGGATGGGTGAGTGTGTGTGTCTGTCACTATCTATGTTTGTGTGTGTGAGACTCTGTGTGTGTATGAGACTGTGTGTGTGTGACTGTGTGACTCTGTGTGTGTGTGTGACTGTGTGCATGTGTGTGTGACTGTGAGTGTGTGACTCTCTGACTGTGTATGTGTATTTGTGTGTGAGTCTCTCTGTGTTGTATGTGTTTTTGTGTGTGTGTGTGTGTGTGGGGGGGGGGGGGGGTGGTATAACCAGCAATCTATTGTGGGGAACCTGCAAGGGAACCTGCGGCCTAATGTGGGGAAACTACTACCAAGTGTGGGGAGTCTATGCTACCTTATGTGGGGAGTGTATGCTACCTTATGTGGGGAGTCTATGCTACCTTATGTGGGGAATCTGTGCTACCTAATGTGGGGAAATTGCTACCTAATGTGGGGAATATGTGCTACCTAATGTGGGGAATCTGTGCTACCTAATGTGGGGAAATTGCTACCTAATGTAGGGTAACTGGTACCTACCTAATGTGGGGGAACTGGTACCAAATGTGGGGAATCTATGCTGCCTAATGTGGGGAATAGATGCTACCTAATGTGGGGAAACTGCGACCTACCTAATGTGGGGGAACTGCTGCCTACCTAATGCCCCCTGAAAGGTTCTCTATAATCTACTCAGTACCCCTGGTACTGGTTCTCTGTCTTTTCTTTACCCCTGGTACTAGGTCCAATTTGGCTTAAGGCTTGTACTGGCCAGGAGAGCGTCTTGTCAGGTGTGGAACAAAATACATGCACACAGGATACCGTCTAAGTACGCTCTGTTTTACTATTTGCCAACGTTCATATATATATACCATGTTGCTTAATAGTTACAAGTCAGCAGAACACAAGAACAGGATGTACGTGCACAACAGTTAGGAATCAGCAGTTGAGAAAACGAGAAGTACGATACGAGCCTTGCGGTTACAAACGGCAGAATCAAGATATATCATACAAGATTACAGAATTAAGATACACATCATACAACATTACAGATCTGTATTATTATATCAAGACTCTTGTACCCTTCAATCCCCTCTTAAAACCAGTTGTCACTTTAGACAACTTGGTTTTTCTTGTTTTCTATTTTCTTTTGAAAAGTCTTTATGTAGGCAGTATAGCCTTCTGCTAAGTGATGGTGAAGTAGAGGGACTTGGGTGTCTGATGAGGTGGAGAGGAGGATTTTAGTATCTGCAGCAGGTCTTGGCTTGCAGCGTTTCATACATAAGAAAATAAGTTTTATTGATACATATACTATAAGGGCAATGACAGTAATGTGTATTATGAGCTGCAGAACGCCCCCTATCCATCCTTCTACGCCCTTGAGCCAGGTAGCGGGATTCAATATTGAAAAGGTATCCCCCCACCACTTATCCCTGTTGATTTCATTGTCTTTGGCATATTTGTCCCTCAATTTTTGTATGTTCTCAAGCTGGTGGTGCATCTGAATTGTTCCTGAAGTGTCTATGTAATGGCAACAAGTAGGACCTATGATTTGACACATCCCTCCTTGAGCTGCTGTGAGATAGTCCAAGACTATTGCGTGTTGGTTAGTCACTATCATCAGTTGATTTTGCACGGACACAGAGGTATTAGTAATTTCTAAAATGTCATATATTTGGTCGTCGAGGTAGTTAGTGGCTTTGACTAACTTATCCCATATTTGCATCACCATTGGATATATAAAAATGGTGCTAAAAAGCTTGTTGGTTATTCCCATTTGTACAACATGTGGCCTACCGTTTTCCCTTTCTTTGTTATCTGCTGCTCTTCGGTATAACATATGTTTAGGAGCTGCTCTCATGTCAATGTCGTCGTTGGATATGACAAAGGTGGAGGGGGTAAGTCTAGCTAGGGTGCATGTGCCTTTGACCCCTACCGGCAACCACTTGTAGGCTTCCCTACCACATACCCAATAGATGTCTCGTGGGAGCTCCCAGAAAGAGGAATGTTGATTGATAAGTTTATTAACTATGTCAATGAGTCTAGAGGCATTTGTTAAGTAACACCAGGAAGGTATCTGCCCTAATCTACCGCAGTAGCCCACATCTGGGTTATTCCATGTTGGTTCAGTAAGTTGGTATTCTGACGTGTCATTGCATGGTTGGTGTCCTGTTATATTATAGCAGTCTACGTCTTGAGTAGCCTGAGTAAAGAGGGTGTTATTTGGCCATTTTGGGTCATGTAAGTACCTTTCTATCTGGCTGGGCTTAAGAAGATCAGTACTTGCGGATGTCCTGTTAAAACTAACTTTCATTCCTTCTGTGGGGATTGCTCCTAGGTCTAGTATATGTGTGACCACTCGAGTTACCCAGGAACCCCCCTTGAAAGCCAACACTTGTTGTGGTCCTAGGCCTGGGCTGCTTAAGTTTCCCTGCCACCATGGCTGGCCCACCCATCCTACTATAGGAATACCCACTGAGGTGTTTCAGTTCTTTGCATATGGTGTCTCGTTGTCAGCAAGCATGTCAAAACAGTCTCCCTGAAATAATTCATATGAGGGCACAGGGATAGCAAAGTAGGGCATGCTTTGGGCAGACACAGGGGCATGGGTGCATATCCAACAATCCTTTGCAGTGAGGTTTTGTGCTAACATTATATGGTGTTTCAGGAACTTATCGTTTGGGTGTCTCTCTTATTCATTCTGTAGAGTCACCGTGGGGTGAATCAAAGTCAATAAAGTCATTAATGCAAACATCAGGAGACTTAGTTTCTTCAACCATCTGCCAGAACAAGGCCAGGGCATCAGCGGGTACATCTTTCGGTAGGCTTTCAAGGTCAGGGCTGTCTGCCCCCGTTATTACCTCCTTTGGGTGATGTTGGACGAGTTTGATCCGAGAGGCGTGGATCCAAGAAGGGCTGTCTTCCGTGAGAACCGCAGTCCTCTTCACGGCAACAACTGTGGTTGGGGGTCCAAAGGTGAAGTCTCCGGGCTTCTTTCCTTTCGACAGAGTCTTAACCAGGACAGTGTCGCCTTCCTGGAACTGGTGTGTTGGTTCCTGTGGGAGAGAAGGAGAATTACAGACAACATTTTGTTCTACTTTATCAAGGGTTTGGATGAGGTCTGTGACATATTGTTCCCTTATCTGGTCAAGGTCCCCTTCTTCTGTTATAAGTGGTCGTTGGGCCCATGGAGTCGGGAAAGGCCTACCCATGAGAATCTCAAAAAGGGGAGAGTTTTAAAGTCTTATAGGGGGGTCATTCTAATTTCTGAGAGTATGATGGGAAGGACTTGTTTCCACTTCTCAAAGGTGCTCCCTGTGGCCTACTCCGTGGAAATGAGCAATAAAACTGTGGCACTGTGTTGGGGTATGCATGGTTTACCCTCTTTGTAGATCAATCCTGTTACAGGATTTTTCTGCAATACTGGATAACACCAATCATATTCCTCTTGTTTGGGAACAGAGGACTGAAGAGAGAGAAGAAGTTGTGTGTCTACGAGTGAAGGAGGTGTAAGAACTGGTAACATCAGTGAGACAGGTTGTTGTGTAGCAGCCAGTTTGGCGGTGTGGTCTGCTAGAGCATTGCCCTTTGATATGTGATCAGTCCCACGTGTGTGTGTCCTGCAGTGAATGATGACTGATTGTGATGGTAGGGTAAGTGCATGTAAATGGTGACAGGTTTCTTAGCAAAAAGTGTACAGGCTCTTGTGAGGGCGATGTGTTCTGTAGCTTGTGCGGACTTATAGGGGATGGACTGGGCCTTGAGGACAATGTCAGGTAGTTGGACAATAGCATAACTGGCATGGTAAACATTGTCATTGGGGCGTGTACATGACCCATCTACAAAGACTTCTGGAGCATCAGGTATGGGCACTGAAGAGAGGTCGGGTCTGTGTGAGGCGTCAGTGTGGATGATTTGCAAGCAGTCATGTATGTCCGGCATCACATCATCATGAATTTTCAGGCCAACTAGTGCGCAGGGCCAGATGTAGGGGAGGCATACACCATTTTCAAGGATGGATTACTGAGGAGAATTGCCTCATATCCAGAGAGCCGTTGTGTTTACATGTGTTGTGTATGTAGGCCTTTAAGGAGAGAGATAACATCATGAGAAGTGTACAAGGCAGTGTCATGTCCTAAAGTGAGGATGGTAGCTTGTTCAACAATCATAGCACAGGCAGAAAGAGCTCGCAGACATGCCGGCATTTTCTGTACGGAGACGGGCATCACCTTTGAGAAAAAGGGCACAAGGACATAGTTTACCTCCATGAAACTGTATCAGCACACCCGCCATGGTTTTACAATTGTCTCATGCATACATGTGGAAAGGCAAATTGTAATCTGGGAGGCCTAGCCCTGGACTTGTCATTAAAAGCTTTGTACATTTATGAGGACCATTTGATTAGATCGGGTTTGCCTGATAGGGTAGCATCTCTATGAGCAATCGGGAATCCACTGTCTGCAGTAGTTTATCATACCCAAGAAAGATTGCATTTCCTTCTGGACGTGCGGGGTGACCAGGCCCGCTACAGACTGGACTCTAGACGTGCTCAACTCCCTTTTCCCTTTTGGCAGAACAAAACCCAGATATTCAACCTGTTCACAACACCATCCTCAAGGCAGGCCTCCTCAGAGAAACTACACATTAACAAATCATCAACATTTTAGAGGAGAACAGAACCCTGGGGGGCGTGCCATGATTGTAAAAAGGCTTGGAGGACAATGCTGAACACAACTGGTGAATCAGCATACCCCTGGGACATTCTACACCAGGTTAACTGTAGTCCCTCAAAGGAAAAAGCAAAAAGGAGTCTGGTCTCTTTGTCCACTGGGATCGAGAAGAAAGCATTCTTCAGATCGAGGACAGAAAAATGAGTTGCCTGTGCTGGGATTGATGACAACAGGTGAGTGACATCAGGAACTATAGGGGCAATAGGCACAATTAGTCTGTTGATGGCTCTCAAGTCTGGTACAAAACAGACAGTACCATCGGGTTTGGGGACCGGATTAATTGGAGTGCAGTAGGGAGAGACAGTATGTTCTAAAACTCAAGTGTGTAGGAAATGTTTGATCATAGGGCGGATACCTTTGATTTTTTTCCCGTGACAAGGGGTACTGTTTTTGGTAGACCGGGAGGATGTCTGGTTTGAGTCTTGCCTTGTATGATGTACTGTCAATGTGTCCCACATCATGGTCTCCATGTGATCAGACAATGGGGTCTACCTCAGGTGGGACTTGGGTCGGGGACATAACAGGATAATGTTAGTACCCTGCAGGTGTGACTATGGGTGCGAGGTCAGACGTGACATGTAACCTGGACGGGGATGCAGTGATATGTAATTTGAGTTTACATATGAGGTCTCTTCTCAGGAGGTTTACAGGGCATTCAGGTATGATGCGAAAGGAAGGGAAGGTTAAATGGTCACCCTCGGGGCATTGTATATACAGGTGCTATGAACATACTCAATTTCAAACAGTAGACATATATATACGCATATATATATATGCACATACATATATATCCCCTGAAAAACAAAATTACACCAGATCCGAAGAAGAAGAAGAAGCTGTCATGCTCCCTGTAAACCCCGCCTTACTCCTCCCAAACCTCTATGTCACCAGTCACCACCCCTTTGAGTCTGACTTCTTGTCTTTCCCCAGTTCTGGTCAGTCACCATGAAACGTCTATTATCACATGTGTTACTGACAGTGTTACTTTACATCAAGAGACATACAAGAAACATATAACATGTAACAATACCGACATTTACAAATACTTAACGTACAACACACAGGGCCCACATTCTCACCAAAGATATATAAATAAAAGTGTACACAGCTTTCTCAAAAATTTGAAAAATAATTATCTCCAATGCGCATTGTTTATAATCCAGTAAACCATTAGCTTGATTTTAAATGCCTAAAGTAATATTTATCAATTAAATAGTGATCACTTTTTTTATTTATTTTATCTTCTTGGCCAAATTTCTTCTCTTATTACTCCTGTAATATAATCAGACAATTAATCGCATTTCCTGATACATTTCATTTTTTTTCATCAACCCTGTGTTACTGTGAAGGCAAGAAATTAATGAAATATCATCAAATAGTTCAATTTAATACCACGTGAATATATTTTTCTTTTAACACCATTTTCATTACAACACAACAGCTTCACAGGGAAAACATTCACTGGTCATTTTCTATACACTCCTGATTCTATACACCTCACACAAATTCAACATACTTTATATCATAAGAACCATCCTATAAACGCCATCATATGACCACATACACAGGGCTTTCCAAGCGATTTACCACATCACTCCATTCCATAGCATTGAACAGTCATCTTCACTTCATTTATTCCAGCAGGTTCAGCTCTGCTCATCCTACATTCCTCACACTGCTTCACATGCTTTCTCCTTCACAAATCACCTGCTTTTCCACCAAAACTTTGAGTCTCTATTTCTGACAACAATCTCTAATCCTATTAAACAATTTACACAGCCCTGCATCATAACGCCAACATGCTGTGAACCTTTTCCAAAAATCCAGTAACAGTTTCACCTAGTTTTTTTTTGCATGCCACAGCAATAGGCAGTGATGATTTTTGTTTGAAAACTTGGTTCCTCTTCTAATTCTCTCCATATACGCTCTCTACCCTTCTCGAGATTACAAGATTAGAGTGGGGGTCAGGTGGTATTTATCATTGGCCCCCTCCCTTGGGAATGGGCTGGAGTCCTTCATGAATTCTGACCAACCAACTATATCATCTACCCACGGATTCACTAAGTCCCTCAATTTTGTAGGGCTAACTCGGGCCACATAAGCCTTACATGTTTCACCGGGAAGGGGAGGAGGATAGGACTTAGATGATTTGGAACCCATGTTCCGTAATTGGTGCAAAACCACAATCTCTGGATTTGGATTCCTCTCAACAGATTAGGGATTCTCTGATTTAATTGCACCAATCACTGAGCATGCACGGTATCTCTGAACAAACTGTCACTTGCTTTCACCACATCCCGGGTCAACAAGTTTCCTCTAGCCGGGAGGGTGGGGCGTCTTACAGATGTTTTGAGAACCAGCAGATTATTACTTATTATTATTATCAGTATTAATATTATAACAGATATATGCACCTTACTCTATACATTAAAGCAATGGTTAGTATACTCACGTGTCTTCTTAAGCGTAAGGGGAAAAAAAGGAAGTTACAAGTAAAACACTAAACAGAACTAAACAGAAATACAAGAAGTTTTTTGTAAGCGTTAAGCCAAATTGAAACAAGACAACCACCCTGGATTGTCAAATTATTCTTAGTTCCTCATTTCCCCTGTTCCCTGAACAGAAGGCAAATACTGTAATACTGTGTCCCAGACACGATATGAAAGTAACTGTTATACTTACTGGAATCGAGACGTGGCCAGTGCCCCCCGGGTCGACAATACCACACAAGGATATGGTTCTTACCGGTCCGGAGGATGACCCTCTCGACCCCGGACTGAGCCCCCAGCTGAAAGGTTCTCTATAATCTACTCAGTACCCCTGGTACTGGTTCTCTGTCTTTTCTTTACCCCTGGTACTAGGTCCAATTTGGCTTAAGGCTTGTACTGGCCAGGAGAGCGTCTTGTCAGGTGTGGAACAAAATACATGCACACAGGATACCGTCTAAGTACGCTCTGTTTTACTATTTGCCAACGTTCATATATATATACCATGTTGCTTAATAGTTACAAGTCAGCAGAACACAAGAACAGGATGTACGTGCACAACAGTTAGGAATCAGCAGTTGAGAAAACGAGAAGTACGATACGAGCCTTGCGGTTACAAACGGCAGAATCAAGATATATCATACAAGATTACAGAATTAAGATACACATCATACAACATTACAGATCTGTATTATTATATCAAGACTCTTGTACCCTTCACCCCCCCCCCCCTGGCAGTAGCACCCTCATCATCCACCAGCAACACCCCCCCCCCAGCAGCACCTCCATCAGCAGATCCTGATGGTGGATGATGGCGGTGCTCCTGCCAGGAGGATGATCCTGCCGATGGATGATGGGGATGATACTGCCAGGGGGGATGGCTAGTAGCACCCTCATCATCCTCCAGCAACACCCCCCGAGTAGTAGCACCCCCATCATCCACTAGCAACACCACCAATACCCCCCTCCCGTGGTAATAGCATCAGCTAACGGATGTTGAGGGGTGTTACTGCGGTTGTGGTATTATATTCAGAGGGTGCACTGTATGGCAACGTTATATTCAGAGGGCGCAGTTTGTGGTAGTATTATATTCAGAGGGCGCAGTTTGTGGTAGTATTATTAGAGATGAGCGAACTTGCAGTAAATTCGATTCGTCACAAACTTCTCGGCTCGGCAGTTGATGACTTATCCTGCGTAAATTAGTTCAGCCTTCAGGTGCTGCGGTGGGCTGGAAAAGGTGGATACATTCCTAGGAAAGAGTCTCCTAGGACTGTATCCACCTTTTCCAGCCCACGGGAGCACCTGAAAGCTGAACTAATTTATGCAGGAAAAGTTATCAACTGCCGAGCAGAGAAGTTTGTGACGAGTTGAATTTACTGTAGTTTGCTCATCTCTAATTATTATATTCAGAGGGCGCAGTGGGTGGTAATATTATATTCAGAGGGTACAGTATGTGGCGGTATTATATTCAGGGGTACAATATGTGGCAAATTTATATTCAGGGGTACAGTATGTGACAAATTTATATTCAGGGGTACAGTATGTGGCAGATTTATATTCAGAGGGTACAGTATGTGGCAGATTTATATTCAGAGGGTACAGTATGTGGCAGATTTATATTCAGAGGGTACAATATGTGGCAGATTTATATTCAGAGGGCGCAGTTTGTGGTAGTATTATATTCAGAGGGTACAGTATGTGGTAGTATTATATTCAGTGGGTACAGTGTGTGGCGGTATTATATTCAGAATGTACAGTGTGTGGTAGTATTATATTCAGAGGATACAGTATGTGGTAGTATTATATTCAGTGGGTACAGTGTGTGGCGGTATTATATTCAGGGGTACAGTATGTGGCAGATTTATATTCAGAGTGTACAGTATGTGTTGGTATTATATTCAGAATGTACATTGTGTGGTAGTATTATATTCAGAGGGTACAGTGTATGGAAGGTTTATAATCAAAGAGTATAGTGTATAGTAGTATTATATTTAGAAGATACAGTGTCTCTCAGGTTTATAATAATAATTGTTTTCATATAGAGGATGAGAATGCGCTGACATAGTGAGGAGACGTGTGGGCATCACATTCTGCAGAGAGAAGTTTTAGCTGGAACAAGTCCTGGCGGTATGTACCATCCGAATTAGATAAGGGAAGACTATAGAGAAGACGTCACCTGTAGTCACTGATATCATTGTACATTCTCCTCACTATAGAGAAGACGTCACCTGTAGTCATTGATATCATTGTGTATTCGCCTCACTATAGAGAAGACGTCACCTGTAATCACTGATATTGTGTATTCTCCTCACTATAGAGAAGACGTCACCTGTAGTCACTGATATCATTGTACATTCTCTTCACTATAAAGAAGACGTCACCTGTAATCACTGATATCATTGTGTATTCTCCACACTATAGAGAAGACGTCACCTGTAGTCACTGATATCATTGTGTATTCTCCTCACTATAGAGAAGACGTCACCTGTAATCACTGATATCATTGTGTATTCTCCACACTATAGAGAAGACGTCACCTGTAGTCATTGATATCATTGTGTATTCGCCTCACTATAGAGAAGACGTCACCTGTAATCACTGATATTGTGTATTCTCCTCACTATAGAGAAGACGTCACCTGTAGTCACTGATATCATTGTACATTCTCTTCACTATAAAGAAGACGTCACCTGTAATCACTGATATCATTGTGTATTCTCCACACTATAGAGAAGACGTCACCTGTAGTCACTGATATCATTGTGTATTCTCCTCACTATAGAGAAGACGTCACCTGTAGTCACTGATATCATTGTGTATTCTCCTCACTATAGAGAAGACGTCACCTGTAGTCACTGATGTCATTGTGTATTCTCCTCACTATAGAGAAGACGTCACCTGTAGTCAGATATTGTGTATTCTCCTCACTATAGAGAAGATGTCACCTGTAGTCACTGATACCATTGTACATTCTCCTCTCTACATCAGAGCTGTAGTCACTTGTCAGTTCTACAGTTAGGTCAGTGAAACTACAACTCCCAGCATAACCTCACCACTGCTCAAAGGGGTACTCTACTGGAAAACATTTTTTTTAATCAGCTGGTGCTACAAAGTTAAACAGATTTGTAAATTACTTCTATTTAAAAATCTTAATCCTTCCAGTACTTATTAGCTGCTGTATAAGCGATTCACAGGAAGTTATTTTCCTTTTTAATTTATTTTCTGTCTGACCACAGTGCTCTGTGCTGACACCTCTGTCCATGTCAAGAACTGTCCATAGTAGGAGCAAATCCCCATAGCAAACCTATCCTGCTCTGGACAGTTCCTGACATTTACAGAGGTGTCAGCAAATAGCACTGTGGTCAGACTGGAAAGAACTACACAACTTCCTGTGGAGCATACACCAGCTTATAAGTACTGTAAGTATTAAGATTTTAAATAGAAGTAATTTAAAAATCTGTTTAACTTTCTGGCACCAGTTGATATAAAAGTAAATGTTTTCCAGTGGAGTACCCCTTTAAGTAATTCTGGGAGCTGTATATTTCAATGGTGAAAACTTCTTTAACACTTTCCCATTCTGTGGCAACTGGTATATCTGATTATTATACTGGAATTTCTCACAATGCGCTACACCAGTGGTGTCTGTCACAACAGGCTAAAAACTTACTGAGGGGGGGGGGAGGTATGGGGGTGACACCATTTTCTACCGCACCGGGTGACACCAACCCTAGCAACGCCACTGGAGTAACATATAACTTTTTTTTGTGGGATAGGACAGGTACGCTTTAATGCCTGGGTAAGACTGTTTTCAAAAGTCAGATATGATTACTTCTCAAAAGAATAAATTTTTTGGGGAGATGTTGGATTAAAGACATGACATGACGTGCTTTCTTCAGAAAAGGTCGTTTCTATTTTCCAGAAGAAAACATTCTACTCTGTCAGGGAGGCCAATTCTATCCTGGGAGTTAAAACATTCTGCATTCCAGCACTGCCTTGGAGTCAATTTTATTTTTGCCTTCCCCCAAAACAAATCTTAAAATGCTGGACAAGAAAATGAAGGTCTTTATAGAAGTAATGGATTCTCTGATGTGGTGGCAGAACATAGAGAACTTGAAGAAATATTCACCCGGTTCCTGGAACCCGCAGTATCCATCGTGACAGTCTCAAGTTGTTGGGGCTGGGGTGTCCATATGCAAGATCATTATCTTCAGGGCCAGAGGTCAGAAAACTTCAAAGGTCTCTCCTTGAACTTCAACATGCTCACGGCTGTTTGGGTGGCCTTGAAGAGATTCAGCACATAAGAATTTACTAAAGCAATGTTACTATGGTAGCCTTTCTGAAACACCAGGGAGGCACAAGATATTGGCCTCTTTAGCATCAGTCCAAGAAAATCTTTAGGTTGGTCGAAACATCTGTTCTTTCAATTTTAGATAGGCACCTAAAAGGAGAGAAACATGTGGAAACACATTTCTTGAGTTTCAAACATATAGTCATGGCTGTAAATGTTGGCACCCCTGAAGTTTTTCTAGAAAATGAAGTATTTC
Source organism: Hyla sarda (assembly GCF_029499605.1). Lineage (NCBI taxonomy): Eukaryota > Metazoa > Chordata > Amphibia > Anura > Hylidae > Hyla > Hyla sarda. The sequence goes on from NC_079189.1 coordinate 437,294,982, forward strand.
TCACAGAAAAGGATTGCAGTAACACATGTTTTGCTATACACATGTTTATTCCATTTGTGTGTATTGGAACTAAACCAAAAAAGGAGGAAAAAAAGCAAATTGGACATAATGTCACACCAAACTCCAAAAATGGGCTGGACAAAATTATTGTCACCCTTTCAAAATTGTGGATAAATAAGATTGTTTCAAGCATGTGATGCTCCTTCAAACTCACCTGAGGCAAGTAACAGGTGTGGGCAATATAAAAATCGCACCTGAAAGCAGATAAAAAGGAGAGAAGTTCACTTAGTTTTTGCATTGGGTGCCTGTGTGTGCCACACTAAGCATGGACAACAGAAAGAGGAAAATAGAAGTGTCTGAGGAGTTGAGAACCAAAATTGTGGAAAAATATCAACAATCTCAAGGTTACAAGTCCATCTCCAGAGATCTAGATTTGGCTTTGTCCACAGTGTGCAACATTATCAAGAAGTTTGCAACTTCTAGCACTGTAAAATTAGCACTGTAGCTAATCTCCCTGGACGTGGACAGAAGAGAAAAATTGATGAAAGGTGTCAATGCAGGATAGTCCGGATGGTGGATAAGCAGCCCCAAACAAGTTCCAAAGATATTCAAGCTGTCCTGCGGGCTCAGGGAGCATCAGTGTCAGCGCAAACTATCCATCAACATTTAAATGAAATTAAACGCAATGACAGGAGACCCAGGAGGACCCCACTGCTGACACAGAGACATAAAAAAGCAAGACGACATTTTGCCAAAATTAACTGGAGTAAGCCAAAATCCTTCTGGGAAAACATCTTGTGGACAGATGAGACCAAGATAGAGCTTTTTGGTAAAGCACATCATTCTACTGTTTACACAGTACCTACTGTGAAATATGGTGGAGGTTCAATGATATTTTGGGGTTGTTTTGCTGCCTCTGGCACTGGGTGCCTTGAATGTGTGCAAGGCTTCATGAAATTTGAGGATTACCAATGGATTTTGGGTCGCACCATACAGCCCAGTGTCAGAAAGCTGTTATTGCGTCCGATATCTTGGGTCTTCCAGCAGGACAATGACCCCAAACATACGTCAAAAAGCACGCAGAAATGGATGGCAACAAAGCACTGGAGAGTTCTGAAGTGGCCAGCAATGAGTCCAGATCTAAATCCCATTGAACACCTGTGGAGAGATCTTAAAATTGCTGTTGGGAAAAGGCGCCCTTCCAATAAGAGAGACCTGGAGCAGTTTGCAAAGGAAGAGAGGTCCAACATTCCGGCTGAGAGGTGTAAGAAGCTTATTGATGGTTATAGGAAGCAACTGATTTCAGTAATTTTTTCCAAAGGGTGTGCAACCAAATATTAAGTTAAGGGTGCCAATAATTTTGTCCAGACCATTTTTGGAGTTTGGTGTAACATTATGTTCAATTAGCTTTTTTCCCTCCTTTTTTGTTTAGTTCCAATACACACAAAGGGAATAAACATGTGTATAGCAAAACATGTGTTACTGCAATCCTTTTCTGTGAGAAATATTTCATTTTCTAGAAAAATTTCAGGGGTGCCAACATTCATGGCCATGACTGTATATATATCCCAGGGAATGGTACCTGAACCATAAGATATTCTTAAAATTATTAAAATTAGTCAAGAAGTTGGGAAAAACAGTAGTTGATCTATTCGCTACCAGAAAAAAAAAACAGAAAAGTAAACAAATTCTTTAAGTCTCATGGAAAATCCAATGGTAGTGGATGCTCTCTCCATTGAGCAGAATTTCAATCCGACATATGCTTTTCATTCTCTACCCCCATTGCAAGAGACTTACAAAAAATCCTGCTGGAAAATACAAAAATGATCTTCATAGCTCCACTACGACTCAGAATCTGTAAGTATTCCCAAATGATTTGCTTACTCAAGGTCCAATATATTGTTTTTTACTAGTGTGAAATGTTTCCAACATTCCACTCTATTTACTATGGGGATTCACAGATTCACAAGTCGGGAACATTTTCTGACCTGCTTTTTCAAGGTGGAAATTTCCAGCCATTTATTCACAGGATTTTCTGTGAATTCAATAGTTAATAGGTCAGGTTGTGTAACCACGCCCCCTTTGTGGCAGACCACACCCTTTTTTGACTTTTCACAATGGAATGTCAGGTTTGTCAGATTTTTCCTGGGGCACACTGGCGCAAACATGTCACAGACTTCTTGCGCTAAGATAACTTGGAATAACCTGACAAAAACTAGTCGGTTTTAGCTTAGTAAATGAGGGCCATTATGTTCATCTGGCAGCATTGATTTTGAAGAGTGTGTGCTAGCCAGTAAAGGTCTCTTCATGACAAAGATTTACCAGAAAATCTTCATAATGTTAACAAGCCATATATTCTGAAGCAACCATGATAGTTTTTCCATACTCTAGATGTAACTGTTTTATATTACCAATATGTAACTAGTACCTGGAGGAAACCTAATACTACTTCTTCAGTTCCAAGGTCCTAATAAGGTAAGATATAATAAAAATAAAAAAAAAGCTGCAAAAATTTTTTTTTTCGAAATAGGTAAAATTAGCAATTGGAGAAGCTTCTATAACTATGGGTAAAGATGTTTCAGCTGTTGGTTGCCTTTTTAGATTAAATATGTAGAGTGGCAACATGGTCCAGCCCCCATACTGAATATCACTTCTGCTCTGAATCTTTCTTTTGCACAGAAAATGCTTTAGAGGGGTACATTTTATATATTTTTTAATTAACTGGTGCCAGAAAGTTAAACAGATTTGTAAATTACTTCTATTTAAAAATCGTAATCCTTCCAGTACTTAGCTGCTGTATATTACAGAGGAGGTTCATTTCTTTTTGAACTTCTTTTCTGTCTGACCACAGTGCTCTCTGCTGACACCTCTGTTCATGTCAGGAATTGTCCGGAGCAGGAGAGTTTTTTTTTTTTAAATAACTGTTATGTAGAAATATTTTCCAAGACATTTGTTTGCTATGGGGATTTGCTCCTACTCTGGACAGTTCCTAAAATGTACAGAGGTGTCAGCAGAGAGCACTGTGGTCAGACAGAAAGGAAATTCAAAAATATAAGAACTTCCTCTGGAGTATACAGCAGCTGATAAGTACTGAAAGGATTCAGATTTTTAAATAGAAGTAATTTAAAAATCTGTTTAACTTTCTGGCACCAGTTGATTAAAAAAAAAAAAAAAAATATATATAGATATATATATATATATATATATATATATATATATATATACAGCAACAGGAGAATACAGCAGCACACTGCTAGCACAAAGATATAGATAAAACATGAGTATATAGATAAAACATGAGTATAAAACATATATGTGTGTTTTCCAGCAGAGTACCCCTTTAAGCTGTTGTCCTTCCATAGCTGTTTAAGGGGAACTCCGGTGGAAACAAGTAGAAAACAAATGTTTTCAAATCAATTGGTGCCAGAAATTTAAACAGATTTGTAAATCACTTCTATTAAAAAAAATAAATCTTAATCCTTCCAGTACTTATCAGCTGCTGTATAAAACAGAGACATTTGTGAATTTCTTTTCAGTCTGACAACAGTGCTCTCTGCTGACACCTCTGTCCATGTCAGGAACTGTCCAGATTAGAAGTATATCTATTTTCACCTTAAGGACTGAGCCCTTTTTCGCAATTATGACCACCGTCACTTTACGAATTAATAACGCAAAAACGCTTTTACCGAATATTCTGATTCTGAGATTGTTTTTTCGTGACATATTCTACTTTATTTTGGTGGTAGATTTTCGGCGTTAATTGCATCCTTTTTTGGTGAAAAATCCCAAAATTTCATGAAAATTTAGCATTTTTCTAACTTTGAAGCTCTCTAATTGTAAGGAAAATGGATATTCCAAATACATTTTATTTTTCTTCACAAATACAATATGTCCACTTTATGTTGGCATCATAAAATGGACATACTTTTGCTTTTTGAAAAAATTAGAGGGCTTCAAAGTAGAGCAGCAATTTTCAAAAATGTCATGAAAATTGCTAAATCTGAAGGGACAGATGTTACAGAACTACAACTCCCAGCATGCCTGGGCAGTCGAGGCATGATGAGAGTTGTAGTTTGGCAACATCTGGAGGGCTACTGTTTGGGCACCACTGTAACAGTGGTCTCCAAACTGTGACCCTCCAGATGTTGCAAAACTACAACTCCCAGCATGCCCAGACAGCCTTTGGCTGTCTGGGCATGCTGGGAGTTGCAGTTTGGCCCCCCTAGTGGTTGCCACAGTAAAGATCGATTTACTTTCACTTTCAATTCCCCCCCCCACTGTCGATTCCCTACCTGAGCAAAGATCCAGCAGGCTCCAGCGAAGATCCCAGGTCCCCAGGCACCTTCTCCTGCAGGTACGGCCTCCATCTTCTTCCCAGAGCCCCTCGACATCCAGGGGCGGGCAGAACGGGGGGTTGCCATGGCAACCCCCTGTCCTGCGCTGCCATTGGTCAGAACTCTGTTATGAGTAATGGCAGGGGATAGGGGAGATCGCAGCTTTGCGACCTCACTCCTATCCTTTAGGCTGATCAGGGCTGTTGCTGACAGCTCCGATCAGCCCTATTTTCCGGGTGATCGGGTCACCAGAGACCCAATCAGCCCGGAATTGGAGAAAATCGCATGTCTGAATTGACATGCGATTTTCTCCGATCGCCGACATGGGGGGTCTCGGGACCCCCCTGGGCGATGTGCCAGGGTGCCTGCTGAATGATTTCAGCAGGCATCCGGCTCCGGTCCCCAACCGGCTAGCGGTGGGGACCGGATTTCCCATGGGCGTATGGATACGCCCTCAGTCCTTAAGGACTCGGAATGCAGGGCGTATCCATACACCCTGTGTCCTGAAGAGGTTAAGGTAAGCACAGGCATATACATTTTCCACTACAAAAAGGTGTAGAAGAGTGTAGGCCTGAGTGAGAGGCTTGGAATTGGCTGTGGTGCCCAAGAGCAGTTTCTCCTTAAAAAATCCAGGCATCACCTCAAAGGTAGCAAATTGTGCTTTAATCACATGTCTTAAAAGGAAATACAAGAAAACATTTTCTGGATATATTAAGTTTAGTTACATAGTGATTAAGGACAAAAATTGATGTTCCTCATCAAACAAGTTTCACCTTATGTCTACCCCAGAAGCTGGCAGCTGTCAAATCATGTAAATGTGACAAGTGTACATAGGCCAACAAAAGAGCTCTCGGAGAGACAGTGGAATGTAAAAGTCGCTTAGATGCCACAGACCAAACTCCAGCCACTGTTTTAATAACACAAAGAAAAGTGGAAGCAGTGGAGAATCTATAAAGTGCTCTAATGAGGCTCTCATTAGATCCCATGATGGCCCCCGCCAGAGCAGTAACTACATCGGAGATATCAAAGTCCATCCACCAGGCTGCGTAGAATAACCCAGAGGTCTGCAATCTTTTGGAAGATCACCTGATCCGAATGCTATTGCACTAGAAGGGCAGATCGTAGCTTAGTCTGTCCGCAGAGGAGTTGTAACTTAATTTAATGTGTACAGCTAACTGCTTAAGAATGATCTCTGCCCAAGCGAAGATTGGTTTCACTTCTATAAAAAGGGTAATGGATCTTGTACCTTCATGATGTAAGATACTGTCTGCCAAGAAGTTGTAACTTCCTTTGATGTGTATAGCTAACAGCTGCTATAGGAAGGTCTCTACACGAGTAAAGATCGGTTCCACCTCTATAAGAAGGGTAATGGATCCTGTTCCTCCTTGGTGTAAGATAATATTTGCCAAGGAGTTGAAACTTCCTTTGATGTGTAGAGCTCACTGCTGAAGGAAAGTCTCTTCTCAAGTAAAGATCGATCCACTTCTATTGGAAGGTAATTAATCTTGTACCTCCCTGGTATAAGATAATGTAGTCGTGTCATCTGACTTGACCTTTACTGCTCTCCACTGGATGACTGGATGGAAAAGAATAAAAAATTCCTGAACATCTCTCATCTTTCTAATGTTGAAGGATAACAACCTCTCCTTCAGATATAATGTCCCCTTTACCCTCTGCCCCACTATGTGGGTGCTCCATCTTGTAGAGCATGCATTAGTCACATTCTGTCCAGATAGGAGGGTGGAGTGACTTGCTGTTATTTTAGGGAGAGTCACCACCAAAATGAGTTTCCTGGAAACAGTTCGTACAGTGTCCAGAGTTTCCATATCACAGTCTCAATTCTGCAGACTATCCTGCTGTAATGGACACATACCATCTTGCCCACTCTGCAGCATTGCTGGCAGATGCCACAAGACCAAGCATTTTCAAAGACCATAACCCGGATTCCCCAACCTCTGATTTGCTTCACCTGAGCTGGATGAAGATGGAATTTCTTCTGGTTGACTATGCACTATAGAGACTAGATGTAAGTAAATGATGTGAAGATCTGCTGGTAGATAATTCACCAAACTGGGTTTATCAGCTCTTCTTCCAGATAGGAAAACATAATACCTGTTTTTTTCTTAGGCCAGTGACTATGCAGCAACCACTTTGGTAAACATATGAAATGCTAAAGAAATTCTGAATGGAAGTGGACTGGATGTGAAGCAGACTACCTTCTATCCATAATGCGATGCGCAGGAATATGAAATAGGGATATTCAGGTATGTGTCCTTTACGTCTATAGAGGATAGATAGTCTCCTTCTTCCAGGAATAGAAGTACAAATGAATTATTTCCATATAAAATAGACTACCAAAGGGTATGCTGGGAGTTGTAGCAGTGTGCCTCCAGCTGTTGCAAAACTACAACTCTCAGCATGCCCTTCGGCTATCAATGCATGCTGATTGTTGCAGTTTTGCAACAGCTGGAGACACATTGGTTGTGAAACAGAGTTTGTTACCTAACTCAGTGTTTTGCAACCAGTGTGCCTCCAGCTGTTGCAAAAATAGAACTCCCAGCATGCACTGAGAGACTGTACATGCTGGGAGTTCTAGTTTTGCAACAGCTGGAGGCACACTGGTTGCAAAACACTGAGATAAGTAACAAACTCTGTGTTTCGCAACCAATGTGCCTCCAGCTGTTGCATAACTACAACTCCCAGCATGTATGGTCTGTCAGTGCATGCTTGGAGTTGTAGTTTTGCAACAGCTGGAGGTTTGCCCCCCCCATGTGAATGTACAGGGTACATTCACATGGGCAGATTACCAGCGAGTTCTGCTGCAAGTTTGAGATGCGGCAAATTTTCCGCCGCAGCTCAAACTCCCAGCCGAGAAACTCACTGTAAACCTCCGCCCGTGTGAATGTACCCTAAAAACACTACACTACACTACACAAAATAAAAAATGAAACACTACATACCCCTACACAGTCCCCCCCAATAAAAAAAAAAAAAAGAAAAATAGTCTTGTACGGCACTGTTTCCAAATCGGAGCCTCCAGCTGTTGAAAAACAACAACTCACAGTATTGCCGGACAGCCACTGACTGTCAAGGCATGCTGGGAGTTTTGCAACAGCTGGAGACACCCTGTTTGGGAAACACTGCCGTAGGGTATTTTTGTGGCGGATTCAAATCCCCAATTTAGGCCTCAAATGCGCATGGTGCTCTCTAGCTTCGGAGCCCTGTTGTATTTCAAGGAAACAGTTTAGGGCCACATATGGGGTATCTCCGTACTTGGGAGAAATTACGTTACAAATTTTAGGGGGCTATTTCTCCTTTTACCCCTTATGAAAAGGTAAAGTTGGGGTCTACACCACCCTGTTAGTGTAAAAAAAAAATGTTTACACTAACATGCTGGTGTTGCCCCATAGTTTTAATTTTCACAAGCGGTTAAAGGAAAAATAGACCCCCAAAATTTGTAACGCAATTTCTCCTGCGTACGTAAATACCCCATATGTGGGCGTAAAGTGCTCTGTGGGCGCATAACAAGGCTCAGGAGTGAGAGCGCACTATGTACATTTGAGGCCTAAATTGGTGATTTGCACAGGGGTGGCTGATTTTACAGCGGTTCTGACATATAGGCAAAACAATAAATACCCACATGTTACCCGATTTTGGAAACTACACCCTTCACGGAATGTGACAAAGGGTATAGTGAGCCTTAACACCCCACAGGTGTTTGAAGAAATTTTCGTTAAAGTTGGATAGTAAGAACATACACCATATGTGGATGTAAAGGGCTCTGCGGGCGCACTACAATGCTCAGAAGAGAAGGAGCGACATTGGGCTTTTGGCAAGAGAAGGTGTCTGAAATTGAAGGCCATGTGTGTTCACAAAGCGCCCATAGCGCCAGAACAGTGGACCCCTCCCCACATGTGATCCCATTTTGGAAACTACACCCCTCACGTAATGTAATAAGGGGTACAGTGAGCATATACACCCCACAGGTGTCTGACAGATTTTTGGAACAGTGGTCCGTGAAAATGAAAAATTTTATTTTTCATTTGGACAGCCCACTGTTCCAAAGATCTGTCAAACGCCAGTGGGGTGTAACTGTTCACTGCACCCCTTATTAAATTCTGTGAGGGGTGTAGTTTCCAAAATGGGGTCACATGTTGGGGGGTCCACTGTTCTGGCACCACGGGGGGCTTTGTAAACACACCTGGCCTCCCACTTCTATTCCAACCAAATTCTCTCACCAAACGCTCAATGGCGCTCCTCCTCTTCTGAGCATTGTAGTGCGCCAGCAGAGCACTTGACGTCCACACATGGGGTATTTCCATACTCAGAAGAGATGGGGTTACAAATTTTGGGGGGCATTTTCTCCTATAACCCCTTGTAAAAATGTAAAAGTTGGGGGGAAACCAGCATTTTAGTGAAAAAATAAATAAATTCATTTACACATCCGACTTTAACGAAAAGTCGTCAAACACCTGTGGGGTGTTAAGGCTCAACGGACCCCTTGTTACATTCCTTGGGGGTGTGTAGTTTCCAAAATAGTATGCCATGTGGGGGGTTTACTGCTGTTCTGGCACCATAGGGGCATGTGACATACCCCCCAAAAACCATTTCAGAAAAACTCACTCTCCAAAATCCCATTGTCGCTCCTTCCCTTCTGAGCCCTCTAGTGCACCCACAGAGCACTTGACATCCACATACGAGGTATTTCCTTACTCGAGAGAAATTGGGTTACAAATTTAGGGGGCTTTTTCTCCTTTTACACCTTGTAAAATTTCCAAAAACTGGATCTACAAGAACATGCGAGTGTAAAAAATGAAAATTTTGAATTTTCTCCTTTACCTTGCTGCTATTCCTGTGAAACACCTAAAGGATTAACACACTTTCTGAATGTCATTTTGAATACTTTGGGGGGTGCCATTTTTATAATGGGCTTATTTATGGGGTATATCTAATAAGAAGACCCCTCAAATCCCCTTCAAAACTCAACTGGTCCCTGAAAAATTCAGATTTTGAACATTTTGTGGAAAATTGGAAAATTGCGGCTGAACTTTGAAGCCCTCTGATGTCGTCCAAAAGTAAAAACATGTTAACTTCATGATGCCAACGTAAAGTAAACATATTGTATATGTGAATTAATATATAATTTATTTGCAATATCCATTTTCCTTACAAGCAGAGAGTTTCAAAGTTAGAAAAATGCTAAATTTTCATGAAATTTGGGGATTTTTCACCAAGAAAGGATGCAAGTAACGATGGAAATTTACCACTAACATAAAGTAGAATATGTCTCGAAAAAACAATCTCGGAATCAGAATAATCGGTAAAAGCATCCCAGAGTTATTAAAGCATAAAGTGACAGTGGTCAGAATTGTAAAACAGGGCTGAGTCCTTAAAGCATACCTGTCATAGTGCAAAAAAAAGAAAAAAAGGGATATGTTACTCAGGACCCAATCCTGATCATGTGCATATAATTTTTATGTGTCTCGGACCTATATATCCAGAGATATAAGCATTTATCTGCTGGTGAGTTACTTTTTCATTGTGCAGGCTGGAGGGGGCGTGTCAGTCTGTCTCCCTCACAGGAGCAAGCCTGTGCAGTCAGCCAATCAGTACTCTCTACTCTGTAACCCTTTCCTCTCTGGTTTTATGCTGTGTCATGTGTCAGAGGAAGATACTTGGAGCTTGCCTTTAGTAATCAGAAGACATTATGGTGAATTCATAACAGGATAAAATGTATAAATATAAAAATAGATCTTTATAAAATAAGTGCAATGATTTTTTAGATAAAAGTACAGCATTTTTATGAATACATGTTCTATCTGTTTTATCTTCTCTTAGTACAGCTGGATGCTAATCAGCATACCTGTCACTATGTGTGTCATTCAACTTTCACAGACTCCTGAATGTCTGATCAACTTCTTTGTCATTCAGGAGTCCGAGAAAGCTTTGACTATTTCAGCATGCTGGGAGTTGTAGTTTAGTAACAACCGAAGCTGCAATGTTTGTAAATAACTGTGTTAGAGCAGTGTTGCCTCCAGCTGTTTTAAAACTACAGCTCCCAGCATGTCCACACATCCTTTATCTGTAGTTTTGCATACACAATAGAAATCTCCTATACTGGATACTGGTATGCTTTACGGACAGTATCCAGTATGCTGTAAAATCTAGACTAGTCTGTCTTGCTAAAAGACAGGCGACCCCTAGTGGCGGCTATTTTGAGCTTGAATTTCAGGTGAAAATTTAAATTTTTTTAACAGGTGTATATTGTGAAATGTCATATTATAATGAGTCCTGCAATATATGAAAAGTTTTTAACAATGACAGTGCCTCTTTAAGGTGAAAAAGGGCTCAGTCCTTAAGGGGTTAATTCCCGGTCATGAAGCCAAATCCCAGAGACGTCCGTGTCCCCCCAGATCAAAGCAGCCAAGAGCTCAATACATAAAGCAATGATCAAGGGGGACAACGAACATCCCTGTCTGGTGCCATTAAACAAAGGAAACGCTGGGGAGGAAACTTGAGGAAGTTTGAGAGAAGCAGTAGGGGAGGAGTAAAGACCCCGCGGTGCAGTAAGAAATTTGCCTGTGATCCCAAATTTCTGAAGAGTGGCAAAAAGAAATGGCCAACTCAGTCTGTCAAAGGCCTTTTCTGCTTTAAGGCTAAGCACAAGAGCTTGCTCAGAGCACCTATTAACCAAGTCGATCAGGTCAACAACCCTCCTTGTCTTATCACCCCTTGGCGACATGGAATGAAGCCAACCTGTTCTTTATGGATCAAAGTGGGGAGAAAACAGCAAAGACGGTTGGCCAGCACCTTGGAAAAACAATTTCAGATCAGAATTGAGAAGGGCAATGGGCCGATAGCTAGAGCAATTATGTGGGTCTTTACCTGGTTTGGGCAAAAGGGTAATCAAGGAGTGTAAAAAAGACTGCGGGATCTCCTCTCCCCCTAGAAAATAATTAAAAAGGGACAGAAGTTTGGGTAGAAGAGAGGAATACACTTTATAATGGAAATAAGTGAAGCCGTTTGGGCCAGGGGAGCGCCCCGCAGGAAGGGGTTTAGGGACCTCCTCCAATTTATCAGCATTAATAGGAGAATTCAAGGTAGCAAGATCAGAAGCCATAAGACACTGCGAAAGAAAGGAGTCCAATGCAGCAGCACGCTCCCCCGGGTTGGACGGAAGTTGGAAGGGCAGGGAATAAAGCTTACAATAGTAGTCAAGAAAGAGGCGGGAGACAGTGTCAGGGTGGTACTGAAGAGTGCCAGAAGGATCTTTCAGAGCCAAGGGAGACTGAGCAGCGGCACGATCACGCAAACGTCTGGCTAACAAGGTGTAAGCCTAATTGCCCTTCTTGTAAAACCTTTGTTTAGCATAAAGCAGCTGGTGCTCAACCTTACGGAGGGCCAGGTCACCTAATTGAGCATGTGCCACCACCAGACGCCTCAGCACTGAGAGAGAAGACAGTAGGAGAGACTCAAGCCTAGCAATCTCCACATGAAGTGCCCGAGCCAGGGCGTCCCACTTCAAGCGTGAGCCAAGGGCAATGCAATGACCCCTGACCATGGACTTATGGGCCTCCCAAAGGATGGCCTGGGAAGAGACTGAGCCGTCATTAGTAGAAAAGTACTCAGAAATACAGGATTGGATTGAGTCTCGGGAGGGCGGAGATTTAAGCAAGGAGTCATTAAAGCGCTAGTGGCAACGCCGGGAAAAGGAACCATTAACAGATTTTCTTCTAATGAAAAGGGGGTTAATACTTAGCATCTGAATGCTTCAGTTCAACAGGAAATGGGCATGGCCTATATTTCTAGTGCCAAATTGGACCTATTTAAATAGACTCTACCTATCCTTCAGTCTCTTGTAGCCTACCATTGTGTTGTTAGTTTGATTGTTAGTTTAAACAAATCGGATCTGTACCCAAAGACAACCAGTTTTTAGGATTTATTATCAATTTCCAGGACAAGAAGCTTTATCTATCTCCAGCCAAACACCTGCAAAGTTTCCCTGAGTATTTTGGGGCTCCTGTCCTCTGCAGCGGGGGCCTTAAGGCATCTGAGACCCTTTCAGAGAGAGATTCTACACATGTTGAGTAAGTCTCCTGATTCCAGGAGCATATTTTTGGGTTTCCCGATCGTTGGATTTGTTCTTTGATATTTGAATCTGTGAACCACCATATCTACACAAACTGATAGACCAAAAAGGGAACCTCTAAAAATACCTTTTAATTATATCAATGTTAAAAATCACAATGGTGAAAATAGTGAAATAGAATAAAATTGAACTAGAAAAATAGAAAAATCTGTATATACCTCAGATATCTATATAGTTACGGCCATCATGTAGTCCAGAGAATCCAATAAATATAGAGTAGCCACAACGGCACAGATCATATATGCAGAACTCTAACTGGACAATTCAAAAATATGTAGCAGTTCACATAGAATGCATAGAACTTTCTTCATAAGTTGCGGTTCACACAAAAAAGTTGCGGTTCAAACAAAAAAGTTGTAAATCAGTGTTATTCCACAGACGTACATAGTTTCCATTTGGATTACTTCATCATAACCACTCAGGGAATCTTCAAGTGTGCAGTGTACCAGAATATTATGCTCCAACTATACGTGAAGGGTGCAATGCTTAATCAGAGCGCAACATATGTTATCTCATGCATTGGACGTACGCAGATAATGACCATTGTTTCAGCTCTCTTATGGTATAAGATACCAACTTAGACCACTGTCCACATTATGTGGTAAGCATCAGATGTATAGAACCTCATCTACAGTCCATTCTGCTCTTAAGCACCACATTAGCACTGCCAATGAAACACTTGTTCCAACATAATAAATTCAACTGTAGAATATGTATGATAGCATACAGTATTAAATCCTCTTCAAAATACAACGGTAGAAACAGTGTAGTGTTCATCAGCAATGTTGCAGTAGTTCCAGCAACGAAATTTATGATGTAGTATGCATACTATTATTTGTTAGTGTGCCTGCACATATAAACCACATGTTATTGTTGCAGTGTTGTGGTCACACTTATCTGTTTTGGCTGCGGATTTTCTGCTAGCTCATTTTCAGTGCTTCCTTCTTCATCCGCTGTGGGCACACAGCTTTGGATCTCGATCCTGCACCGACGGTAAGCAGTATCCCGCTATAGCTTCAGATAGCGGCATGATAACTCTCTTTCATGAGGGGTCCATAATTTGACTCCATCTCACTTGAGGGGTCCAACGCAGTTTTTATTTAGCTAGAATCTTCAGGGACCATTAGGCTAGTCTCCTTAATTTCAAAGAGTGGTGCATTAGCACTATGTGTGCGGCTCTGATGGCGTCCGTCATCTACCATATCTAGTGGATCATATTCCTAGATCCCAATATTGGATCTTGATTTTACTTTCATGGTAACATGAGAATCACATACTTGTTTGGTGGCTATTTGATATTTTAGTAACCATTAAAAGTTATGCTTTAGTGTTTTTTCGGTGATAGTAAAATGTTTGTTTGGCTGGTTCTGTGGAGAAATCTTGTATGGGAGAAATCTTAATTGCGGTCTAGGCCAGATAGTGAAGAAAAGAAAAGTAAACAACTCCGGTTAGAGAAGATGTCACCTGTAAATCGGGAGACTGGGGAGACAGGGGTCCTGTTATAGAGGAAAGTAAAGCATATGAATTATACTATAATCATTACAAAATGTCTCTAATATGGGGGTACAATTTTTGGGAATGAGCTGTCAAGGGGTACTCAGGAAAATAGGTTGAGAACCACTGCTCTAGAGTAGTGAAAAGCTCTATGAGACAGGATGTCATTGGTGTAATCAGACTGGACTATTCTTACCACTGACTCCTCAGGCTCAGGCTGGGGCACTCATCTATTGGACAGAAAAGTAACTAGCAGTTGGATTTAGGAAGAAATGCCCCTCTTCTCCAACACCAGGAATTGACAGCTATATTTTAAGCTATAATATATTTTACACCTCTTCTGGTGGGAATGCTAGTTCTGGTAAGACTGGACAACATGGCCTCAGTACTTTAACAACAAGCAGGGAGGCACCAGATCACTGTCCCTTCTTCAGAAAGTGGGAAGGATCTTCAATTGGGCACAAACCAAGATAAAAAGGTTATCTGCTGTCCATATCAGAGGAGTACAGAATGTCTTGGCAGATCGCCTGGGCAGAGATCTGACAGTACCAGGGGAGTAGTCCCTGAATTCAGAGATTTTTCAGCAATTGACAGACCTATGGGCCATGCCAGAAATTGACCTGATGGCTACCAGATTCAACTGCAAACTGAAAGAAATTCTGCTCCCTCTCTACTCAGCGGATCACCCATGGATAGTGGATGTGATATCCATTTCATGGACATTCAGGCTGGTGTACATCTTACTGCTGACTTTAACGATACCAAAGGTATTAATGAAAGTCAAGAAGGATCCGGCCCCTGTCATGTTATAGCCCTGATTCAGTTTTGGACAAAAAGATCTTGGTTTTCCCCATACTAATGAGCCAGGGCACATATTATAACCTTCACCTACAGCAGAACCTGGTGTCTCAAGGCACACAGCTCGGCAACAACCTAGGAACCTGACATTATGGAGGTTGATAGGTCTGTACTGAAAGCCAAGGGCTGATTCACTCTAAAAGCGAGGCTACCAATAAAACCTATGCTAGAACCAAGAAATTGTTTACTACTTGGTGTAGTTCTAGACAAATAAATCTATCTTCTTCAACTCCCCAGATTTTAGAGTTCCTTCAGGACAGCTTTGACAAAGCACTGTGGTTAGGGTGCATTTTGGGGCTATGTCTGCTTTCCTCTGTAAAAAGTTCCTACCTATCCAGAAGGGAAAGAGTATTCTAAAAGCCATAACCAGGTTACATCTGGGAATCATGAAACCTGTTGCAACTTGGACCTGTTGGTAGTCCTGAAGCAGCTGTGTTCTCAACCCTTTGAAATTTATGGGGAAGATTTATCAAAACCTGTTACACGAAAAGTGGAGCAGAATTTTTAGAGGCCTTTTAAAAAATGAAACAAGCTATTTGATTGGTTGCTATGGGCAACTGCACCACTCTTCCTCTACACAGGTTTTGATAAATCTTCCCCTTTGTCCTTAAAGGGGTACTCCGGCGCTTAGAAATCTTATCCCCTATCCAAAGGATAGGGGATAAGATGCCTGATCGCGGAGGTCCTGCCGCTGGGGACCCCCGTGATCTTGTACGCCGCGTGTTCGCTCCGGGTCTGATTACTGCCGATCACGGGGCCGGAGCATTGTGACGTCAAGGCTCCGCCCCGTGTGATGTCACGCTCCGCCCCCCTCAATGAAAGCCTATGGGAGGGGGCGTGACAGATGTCCCGCCCCCTCCCATGGGCTTGCATTGAGGGGGCGGAGCGTGACATCACACAGGATGGAGTAATCAGACCCAGAGTGAACACAAGGCTTTCTCCTCTGCTGAGCCCTACAATTCTTTTATGGTTGATAAAGCCCTCCTAAAATTCTTACCGGACTGTACATCTTAAATGGGCACTGTCAGATAGAAAAACGTTTTATATGTTGTACATCTTGGCAAAACATTAACCTTTCTAATATCCTTCATAAGAACATTTTATTTCCTTTTTATAGAAATCATGGCTTATAAAATGATGGCTTTGTCCAAGCTGAAGCACAGGCATGGACAAAGTCCAGTAAGTGAGGGTGGGCTAGTACTCCTCTGTGCTCTCTTCTCCTTAAAGGGGTACTCGGCTGCTCAGCGTTTGGAACAAACACACTCCGCCCCCTCAATGCAAGTCTATGGGAGTGGGGCGTGGCGACTGCCACGCACCCTCCCATAGACTTGCATTGAGTGGGCGGAGTGTGACATCACGAACTCCCGGCGCAGGCTCCAGCATTTGGAACAGTTTGTTCCAAACACTGAGCAGTGGAGTACCCTTTTAAAGTCAATGGGCAGCAAAATCTACTAAAGCAAATCTTTGCCTACATTCTTTGTGGGACACTTTTTACAAGGGGCTGGAAACATTTCTCAGAGATTTTTGTCCATATGGACATAATGGGATCATGCAGTTGCTGCAGATTTGTCGGCTGCACATCCATGATGCGAATCTCCTGTTCACCGCATCCCAACGGTGCTCCATTGGATTGAGATCTGGTGACTGTGGAGGCCATTGGAGTACAGTGAACTCATTGTCATATTCAAGAAACTAATCTGAGATGTTGTGAGCTTTGTGACATGGTGCATTATATTGCTGGAAGTAGCCATCAGAAGATGGGTACACTGTGGTCATTAAGGGATGGACATGGTCAGCAACAATACTCAGGTATAGTGATGTCGCGAACATAAAATTTTCGGAACGCGAACTTCGGCAAAAGTTCGCGTACCGGGCGAACCGCAATTGACTTCAATGGGCAGGCGAATTTTAAAACCCACAAGGACTCTTTCTGGGCACAATAGTGATTTAAAAGTTGTTTCAAGGGGACTAACACCTGGACTGTGGCGTGCCGGAGGGGGATCCATGGCAAAACTCCCATGAAAAATTACATAGTTGATGCAGAGTCTGGTTTTAATCCATAAAGGGCATAAATCACCTAACATTCCTAAATGGTTTGGAATAACGTGCTTTAGCCCCCTTTAGGCAGCACATAGTTAGAGCCCCCCTTTAGGCAGCACATAGTGGGATTTGAACCCAAGGCCCCAGCGCTGCAAGGCAGTGCTAACCTCTGAGCCACCATGCTATCCTTAGCATACATCTAATATCCACGGTTGCTAAAATGGACAGAGATGTCAGCAGAGAGTACCAGAAAAATTAGGTTTGTACACATGGATGAAAAATTGGGTATTGTCGCAGCCGCAGCTGTAGCAGCGGCCAGAAAAATTGCAGCACCATAACAAGTGCAGCAGCAGGGGCCAGAAAAATTAGGCATGTACACATGGATGAAAAATTGTGTATTGTCGCAGCCGCATCTGTAGCAGCGGCCATAAAAATTGCAGCACCAGAAAAAGTGCAGCAGCAGAGGCCAGAAAAATTAGGCATGTACACCTGGCTGGAAAATTTGGTATTGTCGCAGCTGTAGCAGCGGCCAGAAAAACTGCAGCACCATAACAAGTGCAGCAGCAGAGGCCAGAAAAATTAGGCATGCACACATGGATGATGAAAAATTGGATGCTGTAGCAGCGGCCAGAAAAGTTGCAGCACCATAACAAATGCAGCAGCAGAGGCCAGAAAAAATAGGTATGTACACATGGATGAAAAATTGGGTATTGTCGCAGCCACAGCTGTAGCAGCGGCCAGAAAAATTGCAGCACCATAACAAGTGCAGCAGCAGAGGCCAGAAAAATTAGGCATGTACACATGCAGCAGCAGCTGCCAGAAAAATGTCTGTTTGTTTCGCCATGCAGAAAGTGCCCTAAAACATTGCGGCTTGAACCCTGCTTGGTGGCGGATAAGTCACGCAAGTTATCCGGCATTCAGAGTTCAAATACAGCTGCGTGTGGACCATGTTTAGCCCAAGGCAGCTCATCTGATCAGGCCTTGTTCAGTCAAATGTATCGCCCAGTGTCAGTCCCTTCGGGATCCATCCCTCATTCATCTTAATAAAGGTGAGGTAATCCAGACTTTTTTGACCAAGGCGACTCCTCTTCTCAGTGACAATACCTCCTGCTGCACTGAAGGTCCTTTCTGACAGGACACTTGAAGCGGGACAGGCCAGAAGTTCGAGCGCAAATTGCCACAGGCCACAGGTCAAGCCGACACACCCAGTAGTCAAGGGGTTCATCGCTCCTCAGAGTGTCGATATCTGCGGTTAAGGCCAGGTAGTCTGCTACCTGTCGGTCAAGTCGTTCTCTGATGGTGGACCCCGAAGGGCTGTGGCGATGCGTAGGACTTAAAAAGCTCTGCATGTCTTCCATCAACAGCATGTCTGTAAAGCATCCTGTCCTTGACGGCGTGTTCGTGGGAGGAGGAGGAGGATTACTTTCACCTCTTCCCCTGTAAGATCCCTGTTGTGCTGTGACATGACCCTTATACGCTGTGTACAGCATACTTCTTAATTTATTTTGGACCTGCTGAATCCTTTCCGCCTTGCTGTAATGCGGTAACATGTCAGGCACTTTATGTTTATACCGGGGGTCTAGTAGCGTGGACACCCAGTACAGGTCGTTCTCCTTCATCCTTTTAATACGAGGGTCCCTCAACAGGCACAACAGCATGAAAGACCCCATTTGCACAAGGACGGATGCCAAGCTACTCATGTCCCCTTCCTTGTCCTCACTGATGTCAGGGAAGGTGTAATCTTCTTCCCTCCCAGCCATGTACAACACCACAGGAACCAGATAGGTGACAAGGAGCACCCTGGGATGCCTGCTCTGGTTGGTCTTCCTCCTCTTCTTCAAAGCCACATTCCTCCTCTTACTCCTCTTCCTCACAATCCTCTCCCAGCATTGCTGCAGGTCCAGCAAGCAATGCTGATAAGGCTGTTTCTGGTGGTGATGGTGTCCACAACTCTTCCTCTTCACGCTCATCTACTGCCTGATCCAGCATTATTCGCAGGGCACGCTCCAGGAAGAAAACAAACGGTATGATGTCGCTGATGGTGCCTTCGGTGCGACTGACCAGGTTTGTCACCTCCTCAAAAGGATGCATGAGCCTACAGGCATTGCGCATGAGCCTCCAGTAACGTGGCAAAGAAATTCCCAGCTCCGCAGATGATGTCCTGGCACCCCGATCATACAAATATTCGTTGACGGCTTTTTCTTGTTGGAGCAGGCGGTCGAACATTAGGAGTGTTGAATTCCAATGTGACGGGCTGTCGCAAATCAAGCGCCTCACTGGCATGTTGTTTTGCCACTGGATATCTGACAAGTGCTACATGGCCATGTAGGAACGCCTGAAATGGCCACACACCTTCCTGGACTGCTTCAGGACATCCTGTAAGCCTGGGTACTTGAGCACAAAGCGTTGTACAATCAGATTACACACATGTGCCATGCACGGCACATGTGTCAACTTGCCCAACCTCAATGCCGCCAACAAATTTGTTCCGTTGTCACAAACCACCTTGCCGATCTCCAGTTGGTGCGGAGTCAGCCACTGGTCCACCTGTGCGTTTAGGGCCAACAGTGACTCTCCGCTTTGAGGCAAGTCAACCCCAAGATGGCGTGACACTGCCGTATCCGGGATGTGGAATAGCACCTGGGGAGCTGGGGGGGGGGGGGGGGGGGGTGCCGGTGATGTGGAGCAAGACGCAGCAGTGGAAGAGGACTCGACCGAGGATGTTATGGAAGAGGATGGAGTAGGAGGAGTAGAGGAGGTGGCAGCAGGCCTGCCTGCAAGTCGTGGCGGTGTCACCAACTCCTCTGCAGAGCCACGCATTCCATGCTTGGCAGCCGTCACCAGGTTTACCCAATGCGCAGTGTAGGTGATTTACCTGCCCTGACCATGCTTTGCAGACCAGGTATCAGTGGTCAGATGGACCCTTGCCCCTACACTGTGTGCCAGACATGCCATACTTTCCTTTTGCACAATGGAGTAAAGGTTGGGGATTGCCTTTTGTGCAAAAAAATTTCGGCCGGGTACCTTCTACTGCGGTGTCCCAATGGCTACAAATTTTTTAAAGGCCTCAGACTCCACCAGCTTGTATGGTAAAAGCTGGCAGGCTAGCAGTTCCGACAAGCCAGCTGTCAGACGCCGGGCTAGGGGGTGACTTTGAGACATTGGCTTCTTGTGCTCAAACATCTCCTTGACAGACACATGACTGTGGGCAGATGAGCAGGAACTGCTCAAGGCGAGAGACGGAGAGGTGGATGGTTGAGAGGGGGCAAGGAGGGCAGCAGTGGTTGACCTGGCTGAAGATGCTGGACCAGGAGGAGGATGGCGGCTTTGACTTTGTGTGCTGCTTGTACTGACGTGTTGATCCCATAGGCGTTTATGATGCGACAACATGTGCCTTCGCAAATCAGTTGTGCCTAGGTGGGTGTTGGACTTCCCACGACTCAGTTTCTTCTGGCACAGGTCGCAAATGGCCTCGCTGTTGTCAGAGGCAGACACACAAAAAAATGCCACACTGCTGAGCTATGCGATGACAGCATTCTGGTGGTGGCAACAGCATGCGTTGATTGGCGTCCCGTCTGACTGACCCCGGGTGCCGATGCATGCTGTCTGACTGTGCCACTAGCTCCTTGCGACAACCTCCCCCTGCTTTCAACTCGTCTCCTCCTCCTCTCTGTCTCCCCATCTGAACTTTCCCCCTCTTCTTCTCTTCTAGCGGGCACCCACGTGGCATCCACGGCCACACCGTCATCATCAACACCTTCACCGCTATCTGACACCTCAAGAAAGGAAGCAGCAGCGGGTACAACATCATCATCACATTGTACGTCCATGTGTGTAATGCTGCCTTACTGAGACATATCCCTGTTAACTACATCCTCTGGCAATAATGGTTGCGCATCACTCATGTCTACAAACTCATGTGTACATAACTCCTCTGACGGATCAAGTAAAGCTGCTGTGGTGCTAGTGTTGGTGGCAGGCGGGCAAGTGGTAGCATGAGAGGTGCCCAAAGCTAAGCTAGAGGAGGAGAAGGATGGTGCGTCAAGGTTCCGAGCGGAAGCTGTAGTAGATTGCGTGTCTTGTGATAGCCAGTCAACTAAGTCCTCAGAACTTTGGGGGTTCAGGGTACGTGGCCTCTGAACACTGGCCATTCTAGGGCCAAAGGGAATCCCAGCACCACGACGGCCCCTGCGGGGTAGCCTTCCTCTGCCTGTTATTTTTTTTAGTTAAATTTGCACAAGTGTCACACCAAATGTGATTTGCACTAGGGTGACACAATTTGCCCTGCAGGCAAAAAAACTGGCAACTGTGACGTGAACTGACAGTGATGACTGGTTTTATTTAACAGCCAAAAAAGTTTTTTTAAATTTTTTTTATTTGCACAACTATCACACCAAATGTGATTTGCACTAGTGTGACAATGAGCAAAAAAAACTTGCCAGCGAAGTTCCCCTTTTAAGCAATGATTCCCAACCAGGGTGCCTCCAGCTGTTGCAAAACACACAGACTGATATATTTCAGCCCTTTGAATACTGTAGTAGTTAGTTGCTTTAAAGAAAAAAAGCTTGCCAGCGGAGTTCCCCTTTTATGCAGTGGTTCCCCAACCAGGGTGCCTCCAGCTGTTGCAAAACACACGGACTGATATATTTCAGCCCTTTGAATACTGTAGTAGTTAGTTGCTTTAAAGAAAAAAAGCTTGCCAGCGGAGTTCCCCTTTTAAGCAGTGGTCCCCAACCAGGGTGCCTCCAGCTGTTGCAAAACACACGGACTGATATCTTTCAGCCCTTTGAATACTGTAGTAGTTAGTTGCTTGAAGGAACTTAAGTTTGATTCTGGAGTACCCCTTTTAACCAGCAGTTCCCTCCCAACCAGGGTGCCTCCAGCTGTTGCAAGACACACGGACTGATATCTTTCAGCCCTAAAAAGGGCTTTTTTGGGTGCTGTCCTTAAAGCAGATGTTACACTAGTGCTTTAGAAGTAAACTGGACCCTGAATACACCACCTAGCAGAAACCTAGCTATCGCTTTCCCTATACAGCAGGAGCAGCTTCTCTGACCCTCCACTTCCTAAGCCTGCAGCATGCCGAATGAGGGTAAAATGGCGTCCGTGCAAGAGGTAGGAGGGTCTGGAAGGGAGGGACTGCTGCTGATTGGCTGTAATGTGTCTGCTGACTCTGACTCACAGGGTCAAAGTTTACTGCAATGTTAAAGTATAGGGGGCGGATCGAACTTCACATATGTTCACCCGGCGATGCGAACATGCTAAATTCACCGGGAACTGTTCGCCGGCAAACAATTTGCGACATCTCTACTCAGGTAGGCTGTTGCATTTAAACAATTCTCAGAAAAGATCCATACTTTCATGTTGTCTACTCCAAATTCTGACCCTGCCATCTAAATGTTGCAGCAAGAATCAAGACCAGGCAGTCATACATTGTCCGGTCTTTCATTGTTTTGCTCGGTTTGCTGTTTTTAGCTGATAGGAGTGACATCCAGTGTGATCTTCTTTTTCTGTAACTAATCTGGTTCAAGGTTCTACATGTACATTGAGATATGGTATTCTGCATCCTTTGGTTATAACAAGTGGCTTTTTAAATTACTGTTGCCTTTCTGTCATCTCAAACCAGTCTGCCCATTCTACTTTGACATGAACAAGACCATTTTGTATCACATAACAGCTGCTTACTGAATATTTTCTCTGTGCATACCATTCACTGTAAACCCTGGAGATGGTTGTACATAAATATCCCAGTAGATTAGCAGTTTCTGAGATTCACAGACCATCCTGTTTGGTACTAATAATAATGCCACATTCAAACTCACTTGTATGCCCTTTCATTCTCATTCTGATGCTCATTTTTTACTTCAGCAAGTTGTCTTGACCACGTTTACATGCCTAAACGCATTGAGTTGCTGCCTAGTGATTGGCTGTTTAGCTATTTGTGTTAACAGCAATTGAACAGTTGTACCTAATAATAAAGTTTCATCATGAGAACATTTGTGAGAACATGGACAGACTTTCTAAAGACAAACCTAGGAGGGTGGACACATTGGCCTTCATTTACTATTGCAAACCCGAAATGTTTTGTCGGGTTGTGCGCCAGATTCTGTCTGCGCCAGATTTTGCGTCAGAATTGAAAAAACCCAGACTAACTCTCCATTTTGTTAAGAAAACCCGAAAAAGGGGCGTGGCCGCCTGCAAAGGGGGGCGTGATCTCCGAAAAGGGGGGTGTTTTCAACATTTTCACCAAAAAACAACATATTTACTAAGGTTTCCACATAAAATGTGGTGGATTTGAGATGAGGAAAACCAGACAGATCAGAGCATGTGTAAAAAAAAAAAAGCAAAGTGTAGGGAAAGTGGAAAATGTAGAGAAACCTTAGTAAATACCGTGGAAAATAAATTGTAGGGAATTAAAACCCACAAAGAAACCTACACAACACTCTTAGTAAATGAGGACCAATATTTGTTATGTAAATCAATATCTGTAACATCTTATCTTATCTAAATAAGAACCAGGATTCATGGATATTAGTTGGATGGGGTGAAATTCAGTTAAATTATGTTTCATGGGTAGGGTTCCTGCTTTGTGAGAAACAAATGCAAATGAAGCTTCCTATTCTAATATTTCATTATGGTGACAATGTAAAAATTAGCATCTTGTTTTTGTTTTGTCTGCAAAGATAAGATTAAGCATGATCGAATAAAAAAAAAAAAAATCCCGTTGATATCCATGTGGTCGCTGCATTTTTATTTACATAGGTGGAACAGAAAAATATAAACAGTATTGAGAAATGTAATTATTTTGAGTTATGCAATAGAGCATAGTGCACACTAGATGGCACTGTTTTCACTGGTTATTACTACAAGTCATTACAATGCACTAAATCCCAAAGTTTCTGGAAGCTGCTTTGCTATCTAGTTGCTCTCTGTCCCACCTCTCCACAAGTAAAGCAATATATTACAATCACTATTACTTTTCATACTTGCAAATATGGAATACATTGATGTTTTCTAAACTGTACCTTTCATTGTACATTACCTATGGTCTGATCCAGATACCAAGCAGGAGAGCTTACCGTTCTCAGATGAAGCACAAAAGCCTAATAGTTACATTCACACTAGGTGATAGTGTTGCCTGAATGTTTTTGGAGTATAATGTTAACAGAGGTATTACAATATTTAAAGGTAAAAAATCTTTTTCAGGCTTGTGCTCTCACAGGAGGCCCTCCCCAACTGTGTTACTTCACTCAGGTCCACCCTAGATTCACACTTTCAACCATCTATCCCCCTCTTAGACCCTGCATTCTGTCATCCAAACGTCCCCAATCCAGACATCATCCATCAAACTGAGCCTTACTACTAGGGTAACTAGATCACTCCCCAGGTTTATCTTGGATATCCTCACACTACTTCCTGGGATTTTTCCATTCCCTGGTCCCCACCCTTAGAAATCACATCCTTTCCTATTGTCCACTGGGCTCAGACCATTTTTCCAGTACAGACCTGTCTGGGCAAGGCCTCAAGCCCCACTCTCTAGGCCAACCAGCAATCTTTGCACCCACTGACCCACTAGAACTAGGAGCTTCTTTAGTCCCCAGGCTGAACACAGGGTTAAAGGGGTATTCCGGCCATAGACATCTTATTGACCCCCCCCCCCGTGCGATCTCCGTGCAGCACCCATCATTCTGTGCCGGGTGCTGCTCCAGTGTTGGAAAAAGCTGTGTTTTGGGACTGGAGATGTGATGTCATGTGACGGCCATATTGCAGTAAAGGATATTTCAGTAAGGATATGACATGAGCAATGTGGGTTTCACTGGTGCTTTGGCCTCTTGCCCAAATGCCATGGCCTTTTTAAACAGCTTATTGGAGGAGGTGTTGGACAAATATTGATAACCAAATGTGAGGATAGTCCATCAGTTTTTAAAGTTTGAATAAATCCTTTAAATTTGTCAAGATGCCGTGACATAACGTGAAGACGATGGTGCATGAAAGACGCAGCACAGTGCAAAAAAAAAAAAAATAGCCCTCATACAGTCCCCTATATGAAAAAATATAGGTGATTAAAATATGGCAATTTTAAACATACTTATATTCACTTAATCAGTCAGAGGGGACCCTATAAAAAAGGGGGTCAATCATCATGCTGTAAACTGGTATGTGATCGGCCCCCTTGAAGCTGTCTACTAGTTACTGCAACTTATTTTATTCAGACTGACCATAGATCCTCTTAAGGGTACGCTCACATGTACATGATCTGCGGCAGATTTTCTGCAGCTGATTTTGCTGCCCATTGAAGTCAATGGGTAGCAAAATCAGAAGCAAAAAATATGCAGCAGATCCTGTACATGGGAGTGTACCCGTAAAAGGAACTGAAATTTGGACTTATTATTCTCCTATTGTAGACCCTGCTTATTGTGGGTCAATTGAGTTCTACAAAGAAATAGGGGGAACAAAATGGGGGACTCCCCTATCTCACAACATTATCTCACTATGTTAAAACACACCCCCATAGGGTTTTTTTCTGTCTATTTTCTAGTGCAGTTTGCAAATGTTTGCTTTCCTTGGCTTTTTAGATAAATGTATTAAGCATTTGCACCATTTTTGTGACTTTTAGTTCTATCCTAAAAAAGTTTTTTTTTTTTATATAATTTCCCCCCATTTATTATATGCGACTTTTTAACAAGTAGTAAAATATTTGAGCAACTTTGCTCAATAGGTGGCGTACAGACCACACATCAACAAAAGATGCATTGAAAATATGCAGAAACATAAATGCATCAAATCACCATACATCAATATGACACATTTTGTGCAATTCAAACTGGAATAGAAAGGAGAAAGTCCCCCAAAAATGGGGGGGGGGGGGGGGGGGTGAAAAAGTTGCAAATTATTAATCCCTCCTCTCCCCTTTGGATTTTAACATCATTTTTAACATAAGTTTTTGAACTTTTCAATGAAAATATTGTGGCCAGATTTAATACATTTCTTTTCTTTTTAATACATTTTTAATACTTATTGGGGCCTGTGGCTTTTTTTTATTTATTTTTTTGGAACACACAGCATACTATTGTTATGACATTATTTTCTGGTATTTTTTCCATAGGCTTATCTATAGATCAGCAAAACACAGACTAAATAAATAGCACAAAAAAGCTTGTAAAAACATACATACACACAAAACACACATGAAGTTAACTACATTTATAACAGATGGTATTTGTGCCATTTTACATGGTATATCATTTGGTAGTTACCTTGAGTCTACCTTGTACTAATCATGTACAGTCATGGCTGTAAATGCTGGCACCCCTGTAATTTTTCTATAAAAGTAAGTATTTCTCACAGAAAAGGATTGCAGTAACACATGTTTATTCCCTTTTTGTGTATCGGAACAAAACCAAAAAAAAGGGAAGAAAAAAAGTAAATTGGACAC
This sequence comes from Hyla sarda, assembly GCF_029499605.1. Lineage (NCBI taxonomy): Eukaryota > Metazoa > Chordata > Amphibia > Anura > Hylidae > Hyla > Hyla sarda. The sequence goes on from NC_079189.1 coordinate 437,321,293, forward strand.
AATGTCACACCAAACTCCAAACATGGACTGGACAAAATGATTAGCGCCCTTAACTTAATATTTGGTTGCACACCCTTTGGAAAAAAAATAAACTGAAATAAGTCGCTTTCTATAACCATCAATAAGCTTCTTACACCTCTCAGCCGGAATGTTGGACCACTCTTCCTTTGCAAACTGCTCCAGGTTTCTCTTATTGGAAGGGTGCCTTTTCCCCAACAGCAATTTTAAGATCTATCCACAGGTGTTCAATGGCATTTAGATCTGGACTCATTGCTGGCCACTTCAGAACTCTCCAGTGCTTTGTTGCCATCCATTTCTGGGTGCTTTTTGGCGTATTTTTGGGGTCATTGTCCTGCTGGAAGACCCAAGATCTTGGAAGCAAACCCAGCTTTCTGACACTGGGTTGTACAGTGCGACCCAAAATCCACTGGTAATTCTCAGATTTCATGATACCTTGCACACATTCAAGGCACCCAGTGTCAGAGGCAGCAAAACAACCCCAAAACATCATTGACCCTCCACCATATTTCACTGTAGGTACTGTGTTCTTTTCTTTGTAGACCTCATTCCATTTCCGGTAAACAGTAGAATAATGTGCTTTACCAAAAAGCTCTATCTTGGTCTTATCTGTCCACGTTTCCCAGAAGGATTTTGGCTTACTCAAGTTCATTTTGGCAAAATATAGTCTTGCTTTTTTATGCCTCTGTGTCAGCAGTGGGATCCTCCTGGGTCTCCTGCCATAGCGTTTAATTTTATTTAAATGTCGACGGATAGTTTGCACTGACACTGATGCTCCCTGAGCCTGCAGGACAGCTTGAATATCTTTGGAACTTGTTTGGGGCTGATTATCAACCATCCGGACTATCGTGCGTTGACACCTTTCATAAATTTTTCTCTTCTGTCCACGCCCAGGGAGATTAGCTAAAGTGCCATAGGTTGCAAATCTAGATCTCTGGATATGGACTTGTAACCTTGAGATTGTTGATATTTTTCACAATTTTGGTTCTGAAATCCTCAGACAGTTCTCTTCTCCTCTTTCCGTTGTCCATGCTTAGTGTGGCACACACAGACACACAATGCAAAGACTAAGTGAACTCCTCTCCTTTTTATCTGCTTTCAGGTGTGATTTTTATATTGCCCACACCTGTTACTTGCCCCAGGTGAGTTTAAAGGAGGATCGCATGCTTGAAACAATCTTATTTTTCCACAATTTTGAAAGGGTGCCAATAATTTTGTCCAGCCCATTTTTGGAGTTTGGTGTGACATTATGTCCAATTTGCTTTTTTTCCTCCCTTTTTTGGTTTAGTTCCAATACACACAAAGGGAATAAACATGTGTATAGCAAAACATGTGTTACTGCAATCCTTTTCTGTGAGAAATACTTCATTTTCTTGAAAAATTTAAGGGGTGCCAACATTTACGGCCATTTACATGGTACTGCAGGAAGAGATAGGGGTTTATGAGGTGAGATGACTGATTTTCTCCCGGTTCCGTTTACTCAGTTCTAGTTTTTTCAAGCCATTTTTAACCTTTGTCACATCATTGTAGGTAAAAGACAGGATGACTTTCAACTGCTCTTTTCGGGAGATCAGGTAAACACACAAGTAGTGAGAATAAGGGGAATATGACTCAGAATGCAGGAGGACAAGTCTTGGCCTGTGGAAAGAAGGGAAAGAGAGCCCCCCCCCACCACCACTACCCCATGCCCTGGAGAAATTAGAGAGAATACATGCTCACTGGAGCACGCCATAGGATAGATTAAGAAGGACGCGAAGACTGCTAATGGCAGGCAGCAGGATAATTAGCCCCCTATCCTTTGGCAACAATGTTACCAGGCAAGTTGGCATCCCCTAGGCTGTGCAGGGAGTGTCTCCAGAAATACCAGCTTTCTGAATGGACATTCCCCAAGGTGCAAATGCCTGAGTAAATATGGAGTGCAGGCAGCTGAGAAAAAGCACCTTCTAAAAGAGAACTTTGTTTAGCATTTCTCCTCTGTCACACTTGTATTGTAGGTAGATAGAGAGATATGTACTTTTCTTTACTATAGTAGTATTATATCATGTATTATGCAGCATCCACACTATGTGCTGGAGATCTGCTCTCTCCTGCGTTCCCCCCCCCCCCAAATATCAAAAGTGGGATCAAAGCCCAGCAGAAAGGAAACATTACCAAACTTTTCCTTTGTGAATGTTTGCCTTCTCCTTTGATCTGTTCCCATTTTTTGCTTAACAAAAAGAAAAAAAAAAGGGCACAGGAAAAGGATCTCTAACACCTAGTGTAAAGCCAGCCTAGGCTATGGTTTTGGTAGACATACTGCATGATCTGCATTCATTACCAATGTAACTAAAGACGTAAATGACAAATTCAGCTCTGCTACATGTATCTGCCAGTTTAATATTGCAACCGTTACCTATGGAAATGTGAGAAGAACAGTTAGATATGAATAGCCTCTTCTGCGACTTTGGCCTTTGCTATGGTGACACACACATCAATGCCCTCCTTTAGTGTATATATATTTTCAGGGTGTTAACCCACAGAGAGATTTGGCAACACCACATTAACATCTGCTGATCAGAGATGCACAGCAAGCGCCACGCGCAGCCTGACACCTCTCTCCCCCTGCTCATGTAAGCGTAGAGCCAGGCTCCCTGCCAGGGAAAGCTTTATCTAGGGCCTCCCTGGCTGGCAGGGTGCCCATGCTCTTACATACACATGTGTGATAGTAAACTCTAGGGCAGACAAGTGGCAGCTGCAGCACTGCAGGGAAGTGTGCCACACTGGCACAGCATGCCAACCCCTTGTATCCTCCACCCTGGAAAGGCTACCCCCCACTATTTTCATGACAGTAGACGTTAACATGATGCAATACGCTTCCTTTTTTGCTTTGCAGTTATTTGTGTAATGGCTTTGCATGAGCAAATATTACAGCACAATGGCCCAAATCAGTGTGTAAATAGAGCGCTTACTTTCCCTTATATAAGAATTCTGCGCTGAATATGGGCTTTGTATTTTCTACCGTCAAATTAAAATAGGCAGGAAGGGTTATATATGTTTTCTTTAGGTTGTCGACCTTAACTCTTTAATGGATATGGGCAAAATACCTTTCAATACTGTCCAGGGATAAGAAAGATAATATAACCTAGCAAATATTTGTTCAGTCTTAGAATCAACTATATGTAATAAAGAGGTTGAATTTAGACCTGGGCCCTCATGCCTGAGGGAAACCCTTTATTACATAGTAGGACAGTAGTACTGTATACAGTATCTGATAGTTTGGGAAACACATATATATGCACTTTGTTATGGCAGATATATACATATATATAACCAAGCTACTGTATTAAATTGAGGGTATGTTTAGACGTACTATCTAAATATGCTGCATATTTTATTATTGAAGCACCAGCATAAAAACAGCAGCTGGCATTACGCTTTTATAAATCAAAATTGAACGTACTGTAAAAGGAACAGTGAAATGGAAACAAATACACAGTCTGTATGGTTACCTTTATTCTACCAAAGGACATGTAAGACATCCCTTTAAGAGACAGTGTTCAAGGGTGCCTCAAGACGCTCCTGCTATTCTTCTGAACAGGACCAACAGGCAGTCCTTCTGGAGGAGATCCATCAATTCAGGCCTCTCCCCAAATGAAAGAGTACCTGTCACCAAACTAAACTTTTAATATATTGTTCCTTATGTAATTATAAGACACTTTGCTATTTACTTGCTGTTAAGATTCATATTCAAAATGTATATGTTTTTAATGTGACAAAAAATATGGCCACTAGGTGGCTCTGTTCTGTTCCCTGTCACAAGAGTTTGCCTTGCAGGAGACCAAACTCAGGAAGTGCGTGTGGGGCATGGTGAGGCACAGCTCACGCAGGCTTCAGTGATGTCGCGCCTTTCTCCAGCCGGCAGCTCATACAATGAGCAAGGGGAAAGGTATGATACAGAGCTTTTTAAAGCTCTGAACATTTTTTAAAGGGGTACTCCGCCCCTGGCATCTTATCCCCTATCCAAAGGATAGGGGATAAGATGTTAGATCGCCACGGTCCTGCTGCTGGGGACCCCGGGGATTGCCGATGCGGCACCCCGCCATCATTACTGCACAGAGCGAGTTCACTCTGTGCCTAATGACGGGCGATACAGGGGCCGGAGCAGCGTGACGTCATGGCTCCGCCCCTCATGACATCACGGCCCGTCCCCTTAATGCAAGTCTATGGCAGGGGGCGTGACGACGGCCACGCCCCCTCCCATAGACTTGTATTGACGGGGCGGGCCGTGACGTAACGATGCTTCGGCCCCTGTATTGCCCGTCGTTACGTGCAGAGCGATCTCGCTCTGCGCAGTAATGATAGCGGGGTGCTGCAGCGGGGATCCCCGGGGTCCCCAGCAGCGGGACCCCGGCAATCTGACATCTCATCCCCTATTCTTTGGATAGGGGATAAGATATCTAGGGGCGGAGTACCCCTTTAAGGGCAAGAGGGGTGTTAGGAGTAGCTAGGGAATATAATCTGAGTTAGTTTAGAACAGGCATAGGCAATCTTTGGCACTGCAGATGTTTCGGACTAGATCTCCCATGATGCTCTTACAGCCAAAATGCATCATGAGAGATTTAGTCCAAAACATCTGCAGTGCCGAAGGTTGCCTATGCCTGGTTTAGAAAATATGGTTTGATGACAGATGCTCTTTAATGTTAAGCAATTTGAAAGCAATTCTATGTTCATACACAGTTGTAAAGGAGAACTCTGGGGTGGCAAAACATTTTACATATTGCTTGGGATGTAGAGAAAGAAAATAAAAAGTTATACCTACCTAAACCCAGTTGACCACAGGTTTGGCTGCAACTCCAGTTCATCTGCGTTCAGTTCCCTGATGCTTGACTCCTCTACGTGTTTCTGAGAAGTAAGCTCAGAGCAGGCCTGCCCGCTCAGCCAATCATCGGCCACAATGATGTCCTGGAGATAAACATTCCAAAATAGTCTCCTATACAAACAGCCATTCGTTTTTTTGGATAATGGCATTTCCTATTGCCCTTGATTCCAGGACACTGGACATTTGATACGGTGATAAAATACATAAAATCAGGTACAACAGACATGAACAAAGTAACTAACTGGCTGATACAGAGGAAGAGAGGACCCTGCCCACAAGGTTCGGGAAGCAGCTGATCACAGTATAGTACAGCAGTAGCAGGGTTATTCCGGGTTGTAGAGATGGGTTTCTTTTGAAGGTTGTGATGGTGTATAGAGATGGATTTGTCAGTGTAGCGAGTATGAGGGAAGCTCAGGAGAAATCTTGGAGTTGGTTGAGTAAGGAGCAGACAAGGAGAGGGCACAGGCGGATATCTTGTGATGATTAGAGATTGCAGGAAAAAGCAGTATGGAGAGATCAGTTTAAAGATGTATGGAAGGGGCAGGTTGTGGATAGCCTTGTAAGTAATTGTTAACAGTTTAAAGGGGTACTCTGGTGGGAAAAAATGTTTTCTTTTAAATCAACTGGTGGCAGAAAGTTAAACAGATTTCTAATTTACTTCTATTAAAAAAATCTTAATCCTTTCAGTACTTATCTGTATAATACAGAGGAAGTTATTTTCTTTTTGAATTTCTTTTCAGTCTGACAACAGTGCTCTCTGCTGACACCTCTGTCCATGTCAGGAACTGCCCAGAGTAGGAACAATTCCCCATAGCAAACCTATCCTGCTCTGGACAGTTCCTGACACGGACAGAGGTGTCAGCAGAGAGCACTGTGGTCAGACTGAAAAGAAATGTAAAAAAAGAGAACTTCCTCTGTATAATACAGCAGCTTATACGTACTGGATGGATTAAGATTTTTTAATAGAAGTAATTTACAAATCTGTTTAACTTTCTGGCACCTGGTGATTTAAAAAAAATGTTTTCCACCGAAGTAACCCTTTAAGCTGAATTCTCTAGGCAACAGGTTGCCAGTGAGGGGATTGGCAGGGGAGAGGCAGTTTAGTTGGGCAGCAGAGTTATGGATGGATTGGATGTGGGCAAGGGTGTTAAAGAAGATATTGTATGGAGAAAAATCTTCGGCCATTACGCCTGGGCACCCAGAATATAAAAATAACAAAAGGGGCTCATTTGCCCCTACTCCCTCGTGCCCCTTTATTGCCACTGCGGTTCTCGGGTGGTGTTTCCTCGGCTGGAGATAGGCTGAGCAGCAGTGTAATGCATTGGTTGCCGGGACTGCATCACACTGCTGCTCAGCCTATGTTACAGCAGTCCAAGCGGTGTTTTTTTGAGTGGGTAGAGCAACATGGGGAAAGAAAATTAATTCTGTTTTTTTTTTTCCAGGTTGAGTTTTAATGAGCAGGAGGAGAAGAAGAAGGAAAATATAGCCAGTAGACAATTTTTTTACTGTCAGGAGTGGAACTGATGCAGAGAAAAACTATAATGGAAAGACTTGCAGCTTTTTCTGTTTTGTGGACTCACTAACCTGAGAGGTTATAAGTGACTTGTAAGAGCCTCGTGGCAGTCGCTCGGCCTGCCATTACCATACAGGATCCATACTCCTCAGAGATCAGGCTCCTCTGGGAAAGCCCTTCATTAATATTCAGCATTAAATCAGCTTAATTGCTGCACTAATTTCCTGCAACAAAGGCAATTCTCCTCAGGCTACCTGTGAGCTGGCGCATAGTCTGAACTGTGTCATTTACTGTCCGTGCTGAAGATGGCAGCACCTGAGGATGTGTACAGCAGCAGCAGCAGGGTCACTTAGAGGGAGCTAAAAATGATATGTCAGATGAATGCCATGTCCCCCTCCCCCATTTCCTCTTCCAGTGGTTCCCTCATCCTTTTCCAGATGCCAGCGCTGGCTGCAGGGTCCTCTGGTGTTATGGAGGAGGAGGGGGACTGCTGCTGGAGTATATTTTGTTATTCATGCTTATACCTCTCTCATCTCGCATTCTGCACCCGCCTGAACATGAAGCTGTGTAACCACAGCAACCAGGCAGCTGGGACCAGGAGATGGGGGATAGCAGAGGGGGTGGAAGAAAGATGGCATTCACCCCTTCACTGCCAACAATATAGGGGGAAGCTTCAGCCTCTGGGAAAGGAGGGGTTAATGCAGAGGAAAGGGAGGGATGCTGGTATAACCTAGGCTCCCGGGAATATGAGGAGGAAGTGGTTAACATGAGGTGACGTCAGAGGAGAATATTATAAAGAAAAAGGGGTTTTACAAGGAAACGGAGCTATTTTTAATGAAAAATTGCACAGCACATCTGCGCATTGTGTGTCATTCGCAACAAAGGTCATTTCTGGATAATAAAAAACATGTGTCAGCTCATAATGTGGGGATGCCATCATCCAGATTATTACCTCAGCCACACCTGGATTACCGGATTTATTCCCACTCCCATGAGGTGCCCACGGCTTGTATGGAGGTGTGACATGGACAATGTACTTGTGTCATGTTGAAAGGGATCACCTCAGATCACGAGTCAGATTTATAGTGTATTAAGAGGCATATAAAACTTTATTCTGTCTGCAGTAGTGTTCCCCAACCTTTGGCTCACATCAGCGATGACTGTAGTTGTGCACCTGATGGAGAGTCACAGGTTGGGAAACATTGGTCTACAGTATTCATGGTCATGTCATTACATGCTGTGGATCAGGAGAAATAGGCAACCTTTGAGTCTACAAGATCTACCGAAATAATATGAAATGTACTAAAACACAATAAAAGCAAATTCCCACCAGATCCCAAACTGTACGAATGAAACACGTGTGCTTGCAGTACCCTTATTGCTGTAGCACTCCTGTTAACAGTGCCCCACAATTTGCCCATTTACAGTGCCACCATTAATACTGCCACCATTATAAGCATTACCAGTGGCTGCATTTATATTACCACCCATGATTTCACACTGCTCCCCACCCCAACAGCAACATATATGACTGCGAATGTTGGAGCCCTTCTATGGAGCCCCTTTGTCCTCTCCCTTCAGCACCAACAGGAGAAAAAAAGGGGTCTTCAGCACTGATAAGACCTGGATCAACACTGACAGTAGACAGGAGGAGTTTCCCTCCTTCCCCAACTACTCTGAACTAACATCACTGCGTCAAGTGCACAGTACCCAGTTCCATTCATTCAGTACTTGACTCTAATTGAGCTACTACCAATGTACTTGGCATCTTCTGGTGATTAATGGGTTGCTGATTCCTGCTGTAGAACTGAACATTAATACTTAGTTTGGCTGCTTAAGTAATGAACCATAGTGGTCCTAAGATTTAATTTTGTAAAATAGGTTTCTTTATTACATAGCGGCTGAAAACTACATAGAAAACAAAAATCAACAAAATTGTTACTTTTGACAGCAACATTAAGAGATATACTTTCTGTCAAAATGGCAGAACCCCCAATGAACCCATTATAAGTCCAACAGGTCTGTTGTACGATAGAGCTGTCACAGTATTGTGGCTTTCCTTATGAACACAGACTTACTTGTCTACTTAAAATTTTACAGTCTTTTTAAGGAGAAGCCCAGCTGTCAGTAATATCAAAAGAGAAGGCAAGTGTAATTATGTGCCGCAAGGGATCACATATAAAAAATGATGCCAGTATGACACATTCGTTGAAATTGTAAAACTACTGAATTTGCAATGTGTTTTTGAAAACAGGGTAACACTTTTGTCATGAAGTGGGGGAGGGGGGGGCACAAGTGAGCCCTAAAGCTTTCCCTATAAACCGCTCTCCCTGCCTACTTGCCCACCCGCCCTCAATGATGGATCAACAACTTGGAGCCGGTCCCCTCCTTGTACTAAAGTGCATGGGCGTATGAGTCAAACGAAACAAACCAACTGCACATGTCAGGAAAGAAGTCGGGAACATAACAGAACCAAAAAAAATATATAAATATACATACACAAACAAGGCAGGATATAAAATACTGACATACAGTTCAGAAACCGGAATCAAGATTAACGGCAGATATGATAATATGAACAAGACTAGATATGAGGATAAGTTTACAGCAGACAAAAACCAGGAGATACAGGGAATGAACAGGTTAACTAAATGTCAGAACACTAAACGTTTCAGGAAATCAAGAGCACTGTTCACACTGGACTCACTGGAACACACTAGACCCAACTCCAAGCATGGAAGGACATCAATACCAAAGCCAAATAGGCTCCTAGCCAGTGGGCACTCTCCATCGAGTGATCAGGATACTGGCCTAGGAGGAAACAAAAATCCTGAATACAAGCAAACACGGGTACAGGCACAAGACTCACTCACTCAGAGATAGATTAGCACACGGGTGAGAACGCACAGTGTGAATACGAACTCAGGAAACACAAAGCATATGCAGAACGAACAATACAAGTATACTAAAACCCGACAAATTTACTAAAACAAAGCAGGCTAAAATCTATATATCAAACAGGACAGATAACCAAGGTTAAAACTAAAGATATGTGCACAGACAGACATAGTGAACATTAAAGGGGTACTCCGGCACTAAACATCTTATCCCCCATCAAAATGATAGGGTATGTGATGTTAGATCGTGGGGATCTCACCGCTGGAGACCCCCGCGATCTCTCCTGTAGCACCCCTGTTTTTCAGCTGCACAGAAGTGGCTGATGACGGGCAGTGCAGGGGACGGAGTATCATGACATCACGGCTCCGCCCCCTTATGACATCACGCCCCCTCAATGCAAGTCTATGGGAGGGGGCATGGCGGCCGTCACACCCCCTCCCATAAACTTGCATTGAGGATGTGGGGCGTAACGTCACGAGGGTGCGGAGCCGTGACGTCACAATATTCCGTCCCCTGCACTGCCCGTCAGCCACAGAGCAATCCTCGCTCTGTGCAGCTGAAAAATGGGGGTGCTGCAGGAGAGATTGCAGGGGTCCCCAGCGGCGGGATTCCCATGGTCTAACATCTTACTCTGACTCACCCGACTCTGAGTATGTCTCTTCCTTCTGTGCCTCGCATCACCTCGGCTGCCTTTGTGGATGAGTCGTGCCAGGGGTAGCAACCTGGGAGCCACCTGCCGCAGCAAGTCCTTCCCGCTTTGCGGCGGGCTCTGGTGAAAACCAGTGGCTCCTTAGACTCTGCTCCCTGGTACGGCTCACGCCATTGTCCACACAGGTACAGCGGATCCACACCACCAGCCGTTACAGTAAGATCCGGACATGGATCCCGCCAAGGTGCCTCTGCCGAATGTCGCTGATCTATCTGCCATAGTGGCACAACAATTTCTGCAGATTGAGCAAAAAGCGCAACAGCTGAATCAGCTATCCGCAATGATGCAGCAGCTCCTCTCCATTCAACAGCTGCAGCAGCCTTCACCTGTTCCAGTGGCTCCTCCGGTGTCTGCAGCTTCCGTTGGCTCCAAGTTACGTCTGTCTAAGTTCGAAGTGGACCCTAAATTGTGCAGGGGGTTTGTGACCCAATGTTCTATGCATTTGGAACTTATGGCTGATCAGTTCCTGATGGAGCGTGCCAAGGTGGCTTTCGTGGTCAGTCTTGTTTACGGGAAAGCCCTGGCCTGAGCCACACCTCTCTGGGACAGAAATTATCCCGTGTCCTCCAATCTGCAAGCTTTCCTTTCGGAATTCGGCAATGACTTTGAAGAGCCTGCACGAGCTTTCCCGTCCAAAACCGCACTTCTGAACCTCCACCAAGGGGACTATACTGTTGGTGACTACGCGGTCCAGTTCAGCAATCTTGCCTCCGAATTGGCCCGGAATGATGAGGCTCTGTGTGCTACCTTTAAAAAGGAACTTTCCAGTAGAGCTAAGGATGCTCTCGCAGCACGAGATCCTCAATTTTCTCTGAGTGAGCTCATTCTCTTGTCTTCTCGCATCGCTGTGCATTATGCCTAGAAGCAGGAGGAACTCCGCCAAGAACATGAACCAGTTCGGACACATCGTTTTCTCTGATTGGCACCGGTGTTCCAGCAGCCACCTCGTCCACCAACGTTGCCTCTTCCCGAAAAGGCTATGCAGGTGGACCGTACCCACTTGTCCCAGCAAGAGAGGTCCCGCCGACGTGAAGAGAACTTGTGCCTGTATTGTGCCAGCACGGAACATTTCCTCAGAAATTGTCCTCTATGGCCACCCCGTTCGGGAAATGCAGACACCTAGGGCACGTGGGAGAGGCGTCTCTAGGTTCTCCCTCTCCTCGACTGATTATGCCAGTTCTATTACTCACCTCTGGGGTCCTGTCTGCCAAAACCGCTGTCTGGCGTCACCACAGCCTAAGTATTTTCTACCTCCTTCATCTATGCCAGGTTTGCCTGTTCCTTACCAGGACTTTGCAGACGTGTGCTGCGAAAAACAGGCTAAAAGTCTTCCTCCTATGACTCCCTATGACTGCCCGATTGGCTTTCTGCCAGGGACATCACCTCCTCGGGGAAGAATTTACCCCTTGTCTGTTCCTGAGACACAAGCCATGACTCAATACATCAAGGAGAATCTCCAAAAGGGCTTCATCCGGAAGTCCTTCTCCCCTTTTTTGTGAAAAATAAGGATTGGTCTCTCCGCCCTTGTATTGATTACATTGAACTTAACAAGATCACTATCAAGAATCGGTACCCCTTACCATTGATTTCTGAGCTCATTGATCGCCTGCGGGGTGCCAAGGTCTTATCCAAACTTGATCTGCGAGGAGCGTACAACCTCATCACAATATGGGAAGGAGATGAATGGAAGACGGCCTTTAATACCCGTGATGAGGGTAGAGGAAAAAATGGCCCTTGAAGTGGCGCTGCTGTGTCCAGTAAGAAATGGAGTCCAAACCAGAGATATTTCAAAACACTGGAGTGGTTTAGTTAAAGCATAATTTATTGTTTTATGCTTTAAATAAACCACTCCATTTGGACTCCATTTCTTACTGGACACAGCAGCACCACTTTAAGGGTCGTTTTTTCCTCTACCCTCATCTACTTGCATCAAGATTGGATCATCTCTTCTTCTGGGACCTTGGGAATAGCAGCTGTTCCCGCCTTTTATTGGTTACCCACTATGTTGGGTTATATGCGAATTTCCTATTCGCACCAGGTGAGTGGCCACTACCTAAGGGCCATCCAAGCCCTTCTCTTCACCTTATTTCCTACAGGGTCTAAGTGGTAATACACAAGGCTCCCCCCATCAGTCTCTTTTTTTTCTTTTACTTACAGATACGTTTAATACCCGTGATGGGCACTTCGAGTACCTTGTGATGCCATTTGGTCTCTGTAACGCCCCCGGCCGTTTTTCAAGAATTCGTCAATGACCTCTTCCGTGATCTTCTCTACACTTGTGTTGTGGTGTATCTGGATGATACCCTGATCTTCTCTCCAAACTTGGAGGTCCATCAGACACATGTGCGTCAGGTCCTATGACGCCTATGGCATAATCACCTTTACGCCAAACTCGAGAAATGCCTCTTCGAGAAGACAAGTCTTCCGTTTCTTGGATATATTGTCTCCAACCAAGGCCTCCAGAAGGACCCTGATAAGCTGTCTTCGGTTCTTAAGTGGCCTCGACCTTACAACTCTTTCTGGGGTTTGCCAATTATTATCGACAGTTTATACCATATACCACCTCGTTGGTTGCACCGATTGTGGCTCTCACCAAGAAGAATGGCAACCCCAAATCCTGGCCTCCTGAAGCTGAAGAAGCATTCTCCCGACTGAAATCGGCATTTGCCTCTGCACCAGTGTCGTTGAGACCCGATCCAGAAAAGCCCTTCTTTCTCGAAGTAGATGCCTCTTCTGTATGAGCTAGAGCAATACTGACCCAAAAGACTTCCAGGGGTAAAACCGAGACTTGTAGGTTTTTCTCCAAGACCTTTTCACCTGCCGAAAGGAATTATTCAATTGGAGACCGTGAACGTTTGGCCATTAAGCTTGCCCTGGAAGAATGGCATCATCTACTGGAAGGATCTACTCATCCAGTCAGTATTTACACAGATCATAAGAATCTTTTGTATCTTCAGTTCACTCAGCGTCTGAATCCCCAGCAGGCCAGGTGATCTCTTTTCTTCTCATGATTAAATTTTCTTATTAATTTTCAGCCCGTGGATAAGGACATTAAGGCCGATCCTCTCCCAAGGGCTTCTGATGTAGTGGGTCTGGACACCTCTCCTTGGCACATTGTGCCTCCTGAACATTTGATCTTAGTCACTCTTCTCGACCTACAGCAAGTTCCATCAGGAAGGTCTTTTGTGCCATCCTGCCTTAGAATTAAGGTATTGAATTGGGGACACTCTTCTTTACTGGCTGGGCATCCAGGAATATGAAAGTCCACTTAGCTCATCTCCCGACATTATTGGTAGCCGAATTTGGAGCGAGATGTTTCAGATATTGTCCGTTCCTGTGTTACCTGTGCCCATGACAAGATGCCTGAACTTAGACCTGCGGGTCTACTACAACCTCTGCCCATTCCGGAGTGTCCTTGGACACATATTGCCATGGACTTCATCACTGATCTACCACCCTCCTTTAACAACACGGTCATCTGGGTGGTCACAGATCGTTTCTCCAAAATGTCCCATTTTGTTCCTTTGTTTGGACTTCCCTTTGCTCCACAGCTGGCGGATCAATTTTTCCGGCATATTTTCCATTTACATGGTTTACTGTTAAATATTGTCTCTGACCAAGGGGTCCAGTTTCCAAGTTTTGGCAGGCTCTTTGTTCTCGTCTCAAAGTCAAGTTGGACTTTTCCTCTGCATATCACCCACAGACCAATGGCCAGGTAGAGATGCGTAGAGAAAGTGCGCATTCCGCTGCTTCTCACCTGCCCCACCATCTTCCTGCTTCCTCTGTTCTCCCTGCTTGCCGGCACGCGCATACCCGCTTCTTAGGGTGTACGCGTGTCGGTTCTCAGAGATTGAAAGGGCCAGTGCACTGTTGATTGGTGCTTGTCTGGAACTGACCCTATTTAGCCTCGCACTTCCTCCTGTTCCCTGATGGATCTTTGTGCCCTCTTGCCTTACAGAAAGTGTTTCCTGTATTATCAGCTATTCCGTGTACCAGTTCTCTTGCTACATTTCCTGGCCACAGTTCTTTGCTGCCAGCCCTGACCTACCTGCCTATCCCCGACTCTGAGTACGTCTCTACCTTCTGTGCCTCGCATCACCTCGCATCGCCTTTGTGGACGAGCTATGCCAGGGGTAGCGACCTGGGAGCCGCCTGCCACAGCAAGTCCATCCCGCTTTCCATTGGGCTCTGGTGAAAACCAGTGGGTCCTGAGACTCTGCTCCCTGATGTGGCTCACGCCATCGTCCACACAAGTACAGCGGATCCACACCACCAGCCGTTACAATGGCCAGAATACAGGTCTAATCACAGCACAGAACAACACCTGAAGAGGTGCTATATATCCTCCCAGTGCTGAAGTCAAGAATATTAACTCTTCCCATCCCAGGGAGAATTAACAAAGAAACTGTTCATATACATACCTAATGTCTGAACAGGACCCAAAGCAGAAAATACAAAATACAGATAAACGGACATTACAACTTCATACATTTTTGTACACCTGAATAGGTGGTCTTTACAGGTTTTCTATAAATCTGGTGGAAAATATAGAGAATAAGAGGTTACACATATGTAGAGATATAACAATTGCTTGAAACATGTGATCAGGGCCAAAACTCTACATCTCTTAAATCTCTTAAACAAGGCGTACACTCTGTGTTAGAGCATTTGGAAATCAAAGAGTAGGGTCCCCCTACTAAAGCAGAAGCAGAAAAATGCTAGCAAAAAGCAGCAGGGCTATGTATATTATACTACATAAATATACACTAATGTGTCTTTTGGTCACAGCTTCCCCCAATGGTAACAGCTGATGGCCATGGGTTTCTTTGGGCCCATTCACATCTTTTTGTGGCACGTCACCAGTAAACATTGGCATATTGATAAAGAGCTATTGTTACATATACAGAGGTGTGCCCACAGTGAGTCCAGTGACTTCAAAGGGTAAATATAATGTTGCAGCAGCAGGATAGACGTTTAAACTTCCAGCAACATTGTAGCCTGCTGCTAAAGGGAGCGGTCTATGGAATTGCCGGAAGTCCCATAGGTTTGCATTGCTGGGAGTTTGTATGTAAATCCTGCTGCCCCAACATTATAGTAATCGTTTATTGGACTAAATGTAGTCAACTAGACTGAATTACAGATATGCTAGCCCACCCATTTATTCAGTGACTGCTTTAGTCATTGACTTCTTAAACTGCTTATGTCTTGCCACATCTGAGAATATAGTTTTAAGAAATGCTATCCCACAAGATATACACTGAACCATCACAGTATTAGGAAAACTGACATATGACACCTTGTGACCAAGAACGTGTTACCATGCGGTGACCGTGTCAAGACTGGCTCTCGGACAATGTTAACCTTTTCTCTACACAACAGAAGGCAACATCTTCCAGTCATTGGTAAACGTGGTGACTTGAGTGTCTTTAATCATGGGCACATTGTTGGGGCACAGAGGTGTGATGCCAGTGTTTGTAAAGCAGCTGCACATTTCGGCTGTTCCTGAACCACGGTGTGTCAAGGCTGGATAAACTAAGGACAAACAATTGACTGAAAATATATTTGTTTTGCATGTCCTCAGTTTGTGTAGTAGTGTATTTTTTTTTTTTCATATTAAGCCACTCCAGAACAAGTTCTGTGCAGAAAGTGAACCAGCAAGGAAGACAAATGGAATTCGGCTCTGAAGTCTGTGGAATAGGGAGTGAAGCATTGAATCATAATACTTGCTGCAACTCAAAATCAGTATAAGGGTCAGTTCACACGTGCATATTTTTCTGCTAATGACCTGCTGCAGATTTGCTGTAGCAGATTTTGCCACCCACTGAAGTCAATGGGCAGCAAAATCTGCAGCAAAAAAAAAAGCCCATGTGAGCGCACCCTTAGAGTACATTTTTGCTGCCGATCTGTTGCAGATTTGCTGCTGCAGATTTTACTGCCCATTGACTTCTATGGGCAGCAAAATCTGCTGAAGCAAATCTGCAGCAGAAAATACGCATGTGTAAACTAACCCTTAGGCTGGGTACATACAGCGGAAAAATTGGGATGTATTTTATTTTAGGTGCATATTTTTGTCCATTATCATCAAAAGAACAGTCACAATTTATTTGTAAGATTTATTTGCCGCCATTTTCATTCACCGATAATGGATGAAAATCTGTGTGTAAAATAAAGATGGTTTAAGATGCATACTTTTTAAGTATACTGCTCAAAAAACATGAAGGGAACACTTAAACAACACAATGTAACTCCAAGTCACTCACACTTCTGTGAAATCACACTGTCCACTCAGGAAACAACACTGATTGACAATCAATTTCACATGCTGTTGTGCAAATGGAACAGACAACAGGTGGAAATTATAGGTAATTAGCAAGACCCCCCCAATAAAGGAGTGGTTCTGCAGGTGATGACCACAGACCACTTCTCAGTTCCTATGCTTCCTGGCTGATGTTTTGGTCACTTTTGAATGCTGCCGGTGCTTTCACTCTAGTGGTAGCATGAGATGGAGTCTACAACCCACACAAGTGGCTCAGGTAGTGCAGCTCATCCAGAATGGCACATCACTGCGAGCTGTGGCAAGAAGGTTTGCCGTGTCTGTCAGCGTAGTGTCCAGAGCATGGAGGCGCTACCAGGAGACAGGCCAGTACATCAAGAGACATGGAGGAGGCTGTAGGAGGGCAACAACCCAGCAGCAGGACCGCTACCTCCGCCTTTGTGCAATGGGAAGCAGTAGGAGCACTCCCAGAGCCCTGCAAAATGACCTCCATCAAGATACAAATGTGCATGTGTCCACTCAAATGGTCAGAAACAGACTCCATGAGGGTGGTATGAGGGCCCGACATCCACAGGTGGGGGTTGTGCTTACAGCCCAACACCGTGCAGGACGTTTGGCATTTGCCAGAGAACACCAAGATTGGCAAATTCACCACTGGCGCCCTGTGCCCTTCACAGATGAAAGCAAGTTCACATTAGGTACCGAGATGACTGGCCTGCCCGTTCCCCAGACCTCATGGGGACATCATGTCTCGCTCCATCCACCAACGCTACGTTGCACCACAGACTGTCCAGGAGTTGGTGGATGCTTTAGTCTAGGTCTGGGAGGACATCCCTCAGGAGACCATCCTCATCAGGAGCATGCCCAGGCATTGTAGAGAGGTCATACGGGCACGTGGAGGCCACACACACTACTGAGCCTCATTTTGACTTGTTTTAAGGACATTACAGTCATTACATTACAGATCTAGGATGTGTTATCTTAGTGTTCCCTTTATTCTTTTGAGCAGCGTAGAATACATCAGATCTCCAGTCTCCTGATCTGAAGTACTGTTTTACAGTGAAAAATAATAAAAGTCTACACTTACCTTGTAAAGCACCAAATCACCATGTTAACAACAGCTGCTCACCTAATCCATAGAGAAGATGGTGCTGATCTCAGAGCAGTCTCTGAAGGTAACTACTAACTTCTACTGTAACTGCTGTTTCCTCCTAGTAAAGTGTCTGAAGTTATGTCGACATGTCAACAGTTTTCATAAAATGTATATATTGGCCTAATATAGTGACTCCGCTCCTGATATTTTATGAGGTGACCCTCCAGCAGGGTTGCTTTAGTTTTCTTAGTAAACTGTACAATAATGAACATATCCTTTAGGCCAGATTATTATTAGAGTCCTACCTGGGTGTCATCAATATAAACAGTGGGTACCTCCAAGGTAATTAATTCTTATGATTGCGCCAATCATTAGTAATTATGTATGTGTCTGGAATATTACAGCTCTCCATAAATTATTTCTCATGCCAGCTTTAGTGGAGGGCAGCTGACACCCCCTTCCCAATCTCCCTCCCCTCCTGCAGCTCCCCCCTCTACTAGCTGTAGGCTTCTTTGGTGAGTCAGACCCTGCATATTGCTGACATCATCTTGGAGGAGGTCAGGAGTTCAAGAAAGACACTGGCAGGGGTGGAGGAGACTGTATAAGACTATATGGGTGTGCTCGCTAATGGCCTTCGCATTGTTCTTTTTCTGTTTCAATGTAAAAGGACAAAAATTATCCATGATCTTTGCAATGTTGACACACAATACAAACTATGATGCATTATTGTCTTTCTACATGTACTATGTAGTTTAACTTTCTGTAACCCAGAATCTGCATATATATGGATATATAAAAAGGATATAAAGAGTCTACACAACTTTTTAAAATGCCTGTTTTTTGTGATGTTGAAGAAGGACGCAGAAATAAACCACAAGAAAACGTTTTCCCACCTTCAGGGTAGGGTCACACGTAGCGTATATGCCGTGTATTTTACGCTACACAGTGGGAAATATGCTGCAAATTCTCCAGACACACAGGGATGCCCGGTGGCAACCCTATGCAAACCTCACTGCACACACAGGGCTGTGCAGTGTGAAATACGCTGCGTATGCGTTATGTATGACCCATATTGTGAGCAATTGAATTGTAAAACAAACTTTTTGGGTAGGAGCCTAGTACCATGGCAAATCTTGACATGGCAGTATCTGTCCACTCTTCCTGGCAAAAGTGCTCCAAATCTGTCAGATTGCAAGGACATCTCCTGTGCATAGTCCTCTTCAGATCACCCCACAGATGTTTTTGGATTAAAAGGGTACTCTGCTGCAAACATCTTATCCCCTATTCAAAGTATAGGGGATAAGATGTTAGATCGCGGGGGTCCCACCGCTGGGGACCCGTGCGATCTCCGCAGCGGCACCCCAGTCAATCGGTGCACGAAGCAAACTACGCTCCGTGCCCGATGACTGGCGATACCGCCGGCCACGCCCCCTCCATTAACCTCTATGGGAGGAGGCGTGACGGCTATGTACTAGCCGTCATGCCCCCTCCCATAGACATGAATGGAGGGGGCGTGGCGTGATGTTAAGAACGCAGAAGCTGCAAGCTTCTGTGTTCCGGACGCTGCCGGCCCAAAGATCTAACATCTTATCCCCTGTCCTTTGGATAGGGGATAAGATGTTTGCAGTGGAATACCCCTTTAAGGTCTGGGCTCTGGCTGGTTTATTCCAAACGATAATCTTCCTCTGGTGAAGCCATGCATATGCGGATTTGGATGTTTGCTTTGGGTCATTGCCATGCCTGAAGATTTTAAGCCTGGTAATTGATAATGTCCATAATTTCCTTCACCTTGACAAAGGCCCCAGTTTCAGCTAAAGAAAAAAACAGCCCCAAAGCATGAAGCTGCCACCACCATGCTGTGGGTATGGTGTTCTATGGGCGACATGCAGTGTTGCTTTTGCACCAAACATACCATTTAGGGGACTAGGATATATATATATATATATATATATATATATATATATATATTTCTTTTTTTTTTTGTAAGAAAAGGCTTCTGTCATGCCAGCCTACTCCATAGCCCATTCATATGAAGGATACAGAGTATTGTTGTCACATGTAGCAGACAGCCAGTATCTGCCAGAAATTCCCTGCAATTCCTGTAATGTTGCAGTAGGCCTCTTGGAAGCCACCCTGACCAGATTTCTTCTTTTCTTTTCATCAGTTTTGGAGGAACGTCCAGTTTTTGGTTATGTCTCTGTTGTGCCATATTTTTTCCCTGAGATGCAATTTAGGCTTTACGTTTCTGCACCGATGAATGAAGCCTTTCGGGCATTCCCGCCAAAAACAGGATGCCAACATATACCCCATTCACTTCTATGGCTTAGTGACTCTGTTCAGAACATATGCACTATTTTAAACAGACTCATGATTGGGACTATTGCATTTTTGAAATAGCGCATATGTCCTGAAAGAAATCGCTAGAAGGCCGTAGAAGTGAATGGGGTCCGCTGCTACTGTTAACAGTATACGTCGGCATGCCAACTGATACTATTGACAGGGGCAGAAATGTAGTGTGTTCAAAGCCTACTAGAACAGTGGAACTTTATTTGGTGTCTAAAAAAAAAAAAAAAAAAAAAAACAACACTATAGACTGGTTGCATATGCATGCACACCCTCTTAACCGGGGATGCGGCTGTGTTCAGATTCAACCAATCACCTTCAAACTCATGTTGAATAAAAGTTATTATTTACTCAAAGATTTTAGTTTGTTTTGCAATTGAATTGCTCACATTATCGAAAAAGTTCTGTCATAATTTATCTTTGTCTCATTCAAGAACCTGACATTTTAAAAGGGTGTGTAGACTTTTTATATTTTATATATATATATATATATATATATATATACACACGCATCTTTCTCTCTCTCCCTCATATATATATATATATATATATATATATATATATATATACACACACACACATACACATGCAAACACCTTCTACAGTGTAAAGGAGTGTGACTATTACCCACCAGTGACTGGTCATGTTTAAGTACTTGCTTATATGGATCTTAGAAACCAGATAAACAAGTCTAACTAGATGATGCAGGCGGGTGGGATATTATTACCAAGCACGACAATAACCGTTCCTGGTATGCATACCTAATAAGAATGGCCAAGGAAGGATGTGCTATAAAAAATAGTGATCCATGAAGGCCCACCCTATAATTTTTAGAATTAAGAGTGCGTTCCCACCTGGCTTATATGCAGCGTAGGTCACGCTGCGCAAAATTTACGGCAGCAACGGGAAATATGCTTGTCCTCGGTGCACAGAGCCCCTGCTTGTCCTCGGTGCACAGAGCCCCTGCTTGTCCTCGGTGCACAGAGCCCCTGCTTGTCCTCGGTGCACAGAGCCCCTGCTTGTCCTCGGTGCACAGTGCCCCTGCTTGTCCTCGGTGCACAGAGCCCCTGCTTGTCCTCGGTGCACAGTGCCCCTGCTTGTCCTCGGTGCACAGTGCCCCTGCTTGTCCTCGGTGCACAGTGCCCCTGCTTGTCCTCACTGCACAGTGCCCCTGCTTGTCCTCACTGCACAGAACTCCTGCTTGTCCTCGGTGCACAGAGCCCCTGCTTGTCCTCGGTGCACAGAGCCCTGCTTGTCCACCCACACTTCCTGTATTTGGACTCCTCACAGAGACACAGAGACAATAGCTCTAAGGACAAAAATATACACATTTTTTAACCAATGTATATTACAAACATATATATCATGGTTTTATTTACATTATATAACAAGTTTTTGTTAACGACAGGCACACTTTAAGCCTTCCTCAACTTTGTCAGGATATGGATTTGCCTGAAGTCCCATGCAAGTCTATAGGACTTCATGCAAATCCATATCCTGAGCACTGTAGTCTCTGGAAGGCTATGTTCACACGGCAGAAATTCTGCACGGAATCCTGGATGAAAATTCTGCAGTAAATTTTGCAGAAATGAACTGTCCATTCACTTCAATTGAATGAAATTTTGCAGCAGAAATTCTGCTGTGTGAATGAGACAACACAATCCCATTGAAGTGTATTGGCTATAAATTCATGCAGAAATTGTGGCATGTGAATGTAGCCTAAGCCTCAGGCTAGAAGGTTGCAACTTGCAAGAGATTTGGGGGGACATTTATCAAAACCTGTGTAGAGGAAAGGTGGTGCCGTTGCTCATAGCAACCAATCAGATTGTTTCTTTAATTTTTCAGAGGCCTTTATAAAAAAAAATTTAATAAAAGAAGCAATCCAATTTGTTGCTATGGGCAACTGCACTACTACTCTACACATGTTTTGATAAATCTCCCTTTTGGTTTATAGCTGCAGATTTTCTGACGCTTATTTTGCTTACTATTGCTACTCCAAAAATATGTAGCAAAATTTGCGCGATTGAACATACCCTTAGGCTAGGTTCACACTACAACATTTCTTGGCCAGAGATTCAAAGTGCGCCCAGCACCAACGGAATTAGCCCTATATGGCAATGTCTTAGGTGGGGGGGGAATATCTGCCTTTAAAATTCCGTAGTATGCACTGTGCAGTGAATTTCCATTGCCAGCAATGGGATCCTTCTGCATCATAATTTCCGAGTGGAATTCCGTTTTGAAATTTCACTCGGAAATTCCATAGTGTGAACTAGGGATCGACCGATATCGGTTTTTTAGGGCCGATACCGATACCGATAATCGGTGCAGGTTAGGGCCGATAGCCGATAACTTATACCGATATTCCGGTATAAGTTATCGGCTATTTAACCCCCTGCGACACCGCTGCAGATCATTGATTTAAAGCGGGCGCTTTAAATCAATGATCTGCAGTGGCTTTTGCGGCGCCATAGGCCGCCGCCGCCGCCGCCACCACCCGCTTCTCTCCCCTACCTGCCAGGGTGCTCCGGGCCATCCATCCATCGTTCCTGTAGTGTCCGGGGGCGTTCCGGGTGGAGGGTGGTCCGGTCCGGGCTGTCCTTCTCTGGCGGGCCTCTTCTCCACTCCGGGCAGGCTCCGGCCTAGTACGCTGCATAGACGTCGCTGCGCAGTGACGCCCGTGCGCAGCGACGCACCTGACATCACGGCGTAGCGGCGTCTATGCAGCGTACTAGGCCGGAGCCTGCCCGGAGTGGAGAAGAAGACCGTGGGAGAAGAAGGACAGCCCGGACTGGACACTACATGAAGGAAGGATGGCCTGGACCACCCCCATTACGGGTAAGTTTAATTTTTTTATTCACTCGGAGGGTGGGGGAGGGGCCCGACCGGTATAGCGGTATGGGAAAAAATCCATACCGGTATACCGCCTAGCATCACGGTGGGGGGTGCGACGCGGTGCGGTGGGTCGAGGGGGTGGCGGTCGCGGTGCGGTGGGGGCGGTGCGGGGGGCATTATTGGCTTATCGGCAAGATAATTGCCGATACCGATAATGCCCAAAATCGTGATTATCGGCCGATAATATCGGCCATACCGATAATCGGTCGATCCCTAGTGTGAACCTCGCCTAATACGTTTCTACAGCACATTTATTGTGTTATAACTTTTTTTTTCCCTGAGGAGGGTTGTAGCTGTAAACGGTTTGTATGGGTTTCCTCTGTGTATAATAGATTCTTTGAACAAAACTTTTGAAGTTTGTAGGTGTAGTTATAGGGTATGAAAACCACAAAAAGTTAAATTTTCCCACCACCTTTTCTGGGGCAACAAAGCTGCTGGGGTAATGCAAAATATATACCAGGACTCATCTTCCATGTAACATATTCCTGCTTTTTTCTTATGGAGCAGATGGGCTTTTCGGGCAGCAGGACCTGGGTGCAGTTGCTACCTTTGCGCCTCCTCTAGCAGCAGGAAGTTTCTCTTGCATGCAATTAACATGGAAACACTCAAAAATTATAGAACAGTAAAAACAATGTTATTTTATGCATGTAGCGTCCTATGGAATGTGGGTACAATCCAAAAGGGCTAACAGCACTAAATCCACCACTGGGGAACAAAGTGACACTGGTCATGGCCTGAACTATATCAGAAAATTATCAATTGCTCTGTTTCTTTGTTGCTAAAGCTATACGATTTATCATCTATTTCATGTCGGTATATTAACATATTAAGTACATAAACCATATGATACCCCATCCCATGATTTAAGCTTAAAAATAAACCATCCTCTCTCACAGGGTGCTCTAATACTCTTTTATTATATAACCAACAATTAAAACTAGGTAACTTTTTCTTTTTAAAAAGTATATAAAGTAAGTGGCATTTTATTGTGCTTTGCAAGTCCTGTGGTTGAGCAAATGAATGCAACAGCTTGTATATTCTGGAAGTTGGCATAATGCTGTATATGGGAGTAGTTACCAAATAGGACCTATACAACTTAAATACCAAGGGAATGAGGGTGAGGTGTTAAATTTATCTTCCTGCACCCCTATCCCATTATGAGTAGACTAAAGTCTATAAAATGATGAAAGAACAGCTTCACTCCTCAGCCTCTCCCAGTAACCTGTCAGTGATGTCACACTACTTGGCAGCACACCCATAAGTATCTGAACTAATAGGCATATATGGTCTCAAAATACTTTCACTAGATTCATTTAGACTAAGGCAAAACTTTTTTCTAAAGCAAAACTAGAAGCACGAAATAGGAGAAATGCAAGTGTCTCCATTATACTTTTGTTTGTTTCTGTTCCACTCGAGGTTTACTGTTGCAAAATATTGACTTATATGCATCCACGTGAAAGTGGCCTAAGGCTGCAGCCACGCACAACAAGTTTTTTTGGAAAACTACCACTGCCGTTTTTGAGCCAAAGCCAGAAATGTATTTAAAAGGAATGGGAAAGCTAAAGGAAGGACTCATCCTTCCTACTGGATCCACTTCTGGCTTTGGCTCAAAAACTGCAGTTTTCAAAATGAAACAAAACAAAACTAAAAAAAAAACTGCTGCGTGTGATCCTTAAAGGGGTACTCCGGTGCTTAGACATCTTATCCCCTATCCAAAGGATAGGGGATCATAAGATGCCTGATCGCGGGAGTCGTGCCGCTGGGGACCCCCGGGATCTTGCACACGGCACCCCGTTTACGTGTTCGTTCCGGGTCTGATTACCGGCGACCACACGCCTCCGCCCCCGTGTGACGTCACGCTCCGCCCCTCAATGCAAGCCTACGGGAGGGGGCGTGATAGCTGTCACGCCCCCTCCCGTAGGCTTGCATTGAGGGGCGGAGCGTGACGTCACACGCCGCCAGCCCTGTGGTCGTCGGTAATCAGACCCGGAGCGAACACGCTCCGGGGACTGATTACAAACAGGGTTCCGCCTGCAAGATCCCGGGGGTCCCCAGCAGCGGGACTCCCGCGATCAGGCATCTTATCCCCTATCCTTTGGGTAGGGGATAAGATGTGTAAGCACCGGAGTACCCCTTTAAAATGAATAAAACTTACACACTACATGACTAGTGATGAGCGGCATTGACCATATTCGAATTAGCAATATTTCGCGAATATATAGACGAATATTCGTCCTATATTTGTGAATTTCGCGTATACGTTTTATTCGCATATTCAATTAAAACAGTGAGGGGGTGTGCAACTTTACTAGTGGTTGCTAGGGAGGTTGTTGCTATAACCTCTGACAAGTGTATTTGCATCATTCTAATTGGCCAAGAAGTTAAAAGAAGGAATATGCGAATATGAAGAAAAAAGCGAATATTCGTCATTTCAAATATATTCACAATATTCCCGAATTTGCAATAAAAATTTGAAATGCGAATATTCACACCAAACACTATACATGACCAGGCACAACAGAACAAGGTTTTATTTTGCTATTATGTTCCTTTTCCATCACATGGTATAAAGAAAAGCAACAATGCAACAGAGAATAGTTCATTGTCAGAGTCCTGCAGGTGATTCTTTAAACTATGAAAAAGGTAGAAAAAGGATTAACTACTGTGTATAGTACATGAGTGATGGCCATTAAACTCTCCATAGATGTGTGGCTTATTACTTGATGTCACGTAATTTAACAATTCATCACTAGATGGCAAAGTCATCATAATGCTTGGGCCACTTGTTATGATACTGACATTTAACCATGTAAACTATACTGAATAATTGGGAAAAAATATTTGATCTCCTGTTTTGTAGAGGAAAGGCAGAGTGATAAATGAGATTCACTTTGTAATTGTAGCTTCATGACAAAGCAATATTAGAAACAGACTGTTTGGGCAGATAAGAACCATTTGGCCCATCTATTTTTCCCAATACTCTGAATCCTATCAATAGTCTCTGGCCCAATCTTATGCCTTATGCCTATCCCACTTATGCTTAAACTTCACTCTATTGGCAGATACCACTTCTGCAGGAAGGCTATTCCATGCATCCACTACTCTCTCAGTGAAGTAATACTTCCTGATATTACTACATAAACTTTTACCCCTCTAATTTATAACTATGTCCTCTTGTGGTAGTTTTTCTTCCTTCTTTACTGTGTTGATTCCCTTTATGTATTTAAAAGTCTCTATCATATCCCCTCTGTCTCGTCTTTCTTCCAAGCTATACATATTAAGGGATTTTAACCTTTCCTGGTAAGTTTTATCCTGCAATCCATAGACTAGTTTAGTAGCTCTTCTCTAAACTGTCTCCAAAAGTATCTATATCTCTTTGGAAAAAATTGAAAAAATGTTTTACGGCCATTCTTGACGGGGCGCAACAGCAGTGTGAAAGAAGCCTTAGTGAGCATATTTTGGAGGCTAGATTTCCACTTATGAAGAAATGGAGGAAGTCAAGCATACAGAAACAGCTTCAGATAAAAGCAGGTAAAACACACCAGGAAAAACATCTGGACGCGTTTCGGGTGGGTAAACTACCCTATATCACTTGGCAGTTTTTGAGCTACAGTCAGAAGTGGATCCATTAGGAAGGAGAAGTATAAGTACCTCCTTTATATTTCCCATTTCTTTTGAATACACTGCTGGCTTTGGTTCAAAATACTGCTAAGTTAAAATCCAGCCTGAAACAGTAAGTCTTTCTCATGGCACAGATGTTGATTATGAGCATACAGGACATCCACCCCCTGAGAAAACACTAAAGGAGATAAAATAAAACTGCCTGCACCAAAACACAATGTGTGTCAAAAAACAAACTGGCTCACTTGACTTGCACTATATTTTCGGTGTGGTTTAGAAACTTTTTTGCTTTGTACAACAAGGGAATGAGATCCTGGAGAAAGGAGGCGTGACTTTATACACCAAATTAGACAGTATACCGATAAGCCAGATTAAAAAAAAAAAAAAAAAAAAAAAAAAAAAACCTTAACCACTGTCATAAATCTGATGAACAAGAATACGTTTTTAATTATGTCCCTTACTGTGTGCACAAAACCACCCTTAATCTTACTCTGGGTAGTGTTAAAAAAAACGAATACATTTGTAATTCGCTGTGGGTAGGAAACATTTTTCTAGACTAGATTTGTTTCTTGGTTTTAAGACATTGACAGTTTGTTTTAAATGGGCACTGCCAGAATCAAAAACTTTTTATAGGTTTTATATCTTGGCAAAACATTAAAGGGGTACTCCGGCACTTAGACATCTTATCCCCTATCCAAAGGATAGGGGATAAGATGCCTGATCGCGGGGGTCCCTGCAAAATGACCTCCAGCAGGCCACAAATGTGCATGTGTCCACTCAAATTGTATAGTATGAGGGCCTGACGTCCACAGGTAGGGGTTGTGCTTAAAGCCCAACACCGTGCAGGACGTTTGGCATTTTGCCAGAGAACACAAAGTTTGGCAAATTCGCCACTGGCGCTCTGTGCTCTTCACAGATGAAAGCAGGTTCACATTGAGCACATGCGACAGAGTCTGGAGACGTTGTGGAGAATGTTCTGCTGCCTACAACATCCTCCAGCATGGCCAGTTTGGCGGTGGGTCAGTAATGGTGTGGGGTGGCATTTCTTTGGGGGGCCACACAGCCCTCCATGTGCTTGCCAGAGGTAGTCTGACTGCCATTAGGTACAGAGATGAGATCCGCTGACCCCTTGTGAGACCATATGCTGGTGCAGTTGGCCCTGGGTTCCTCCTAATGCAATACAATGCTAGACCTCATGTGGCTGGAGTGTGTCAGCAGTTCCTGCGAGAGGAAGGCATTGATGCTATGGACTGGCCCGCCTGTTCCCCAGACCTGAATCCGATTGAGCACATCTGGGACATCATGTCTCGCTCCATCCACCAACACCACGTTGCACCACGGAATGGCCAGGAGTTGGCGGATGCTTTAGTCCAGGTCTGGGAGGACATCCCTGAGGAGACTATCCGCCACCTCATGACCTTGTTGTAGGGAGGTCATACGGGCACAGAGGCCACACACACTACTGAGCCTCATTTTGACTTGTTTTAAGGACATTACATAAAGTTGGATCAGCCTGTAGTGTGGTTTTCCACATTGATTTTGAGTGTGACTCCATATTCAGACCTCCATGGGTTGATAAATTTGATTTCCATTGATAATTTTTGTATGATTGAGTTGTCAGCACATTCAACTATGTAAAGATGAAAGTATTTCATACGATTAGTTCATTCATTCAGATCTAGGATGTGTTATCTAAGTGTAAATATCCAAACTATCAAAACATAACATTAATAATTCTATATGGTGAACGGTGTAAACGTTAAAAAAAATTAATAATTAAATTAGCTTTTTTTAAATACTAATAAAAAGCCCTTATGTAGCCCCATATACATAAAAATTTGTCAGGCAAAAAACAAGCCCTTATATAAGACTAAGAATGGAAACATAAGAGCATTCCATCTCTTAGAAGGCGAGGACAAAAAATTTAAATGCAAAAATGTATTGGCTGCGTCCTCAAGGCGAGAATGGGCTGTGTCCTTTAGGGTTTTGGTACCCCCCCATAACAAAAATAATTCTGAAATATTGCAGTTTTAAGTCTGACCACTAAGCCTACGAGTAAACGGAGGCTCTTTTCTTTAGAGAAAACTTTTCAGCAGTGTCCACCTCATCATTACAGGCAGGTGACAAAAGTGTATACATAAGGCGGGATCAGGCTATTGACAACAGAGCTCAGGTTATCCAGTTCTCCCACACACCGACTTTTGCACAGGTCACTTATGCCTAGAAAATTATCGCATAGAAGAAGTAAATAAGTCTACTCTATTATTTCCTTTCATCCTTAAGGAATTTCCTTAAAGGCCATCTGCGGCCGAAAACAACTTATCCCCACAGCAGAGCCAAAGCCCCATGCAGGACATTGCAGGGGCCGCGGCTCTCCCGTTCTGAGGCGTGCTGCCCGCAGCATGACCTTGCGACATGCCTCCTCCATATGGGAGAGGCAGCGTTCTGTATTGGGAGGGGGTGTAACCTTAGACCTCTCTAGGTCGATGTAGCCGCTGAGCGATAATGCGGGGGTCCGTTCAGGAGATCGAGGGGGGTCCCAGCGGTCTGACCACCCGCAATGAAACACCTATCCTGTGCATAGGGGATAAGTGTTATAATGCTGCAGTTGTCCTTTAAAGGCTGATAAAAGGGGTTATCCAGGAATTGAGAAACAGGGCTATTTTCTTCCAAACACAGGACCACACCTGTCTTTAGGCATACCTCCCACAAATAGGCCATTCTCACTAGTCCTAGTCCTATCTAGCAGCAAGTTCAAGCCTGTGTCTAGCCATAGAGTCCTGCTGCATGGATTGTTCAGCTCTTCAGCATTCTTCCAGAGGTCACAAGGATAAATCTGCATTTTGCCACAAAACTAAGTTGAGTGAAGTTCTACAGTGTCTCTTTTGCCACAGTTTACCCCTGCAGCATTTAGGACACTATGCTAGTCACATCTGTCTACATTAGTGCTTCTTGTATATGAATATGTCTAAACTATATAACTTTTAAAAGTATATATGAGAAAGCACCTTCAATACAGGGGCCAGTGACTAGATATGTAATTCAACGTAAGTTGCAGTTGTTCACCGAAACCCTGGCTGTCAGAAGGCTTTACTGTAAGGCAACAGTTTCATATGAAAAAGGATATTTTCAGGCACGTGACCTATCACCCCACTCATCATTCCTGTAGCCACCGCAAGGAGAGGCTTCTTTCTGACCACTCTACCATAAAGCTCAGATTGGTGGAGGCTGCTATGATGGTTGACCTTCTGAAATTTTCTCCCATCTGTACACAGGAACTCTGGAGCTCAAAAGTGACTATTAGATTCTTGGGTCAACTCTTACCAACACCTTTTCCCCACCCTACATTTCACCTTCCATGCTGCCTTGCACAATTTTGGGCACATTCACACCACGTTTTTGCAATACAGTTCCCGTATCAGGTTTTTGATGAAAAATGGATTCCTCAAAACCCGACTAAACTGTTTCAAAACGTGTGTACAAATCTTAACCCATATACGTTTTGAAAAATTATGTCTGGTTTCATCCATTTTTTAAGAAAAAAAAAAACATACATTTTTAACTTTTCACTCCATTATAAAGTTTCACTTGTTTGATTGAAATTCCATGAAAAAAAAAAAAAAACTGTGCAAAGTCAGAACAGAAGTAATTTACAAATCTGTATAACTTTCTGGCACCAATTGATTTCAAAACACCAGAGTACACCTGTAAACATAGGTCACTGTAGGTTTTCAAGCAAAACTGAATAACAGTGTAGTATGTTTAGATATTTAAGATAGAAACTGACAAACACAAAATCATCTTTTTTTAAAGGGGTACGCAAGTAAAAAAAAAAAAACTTGTGCCAGAAAGTTAAACAGATTTGTAAATTACTTCTATTTAAAATTCTTAACCCTTCCACAGGAATCTCTTTTTAAAATGTATTTTCTATCTGACACCTGTATGTTTGTCTCCGGAACTAGATGGGTTAAGATTTTTAAATAGAAGTAATTTACAAATCTGTTTAACTTTCTGGCACTTAGCTTATTTTTTATTTTTTCACTGGAGTACCCCTTTAAGTAAGCTTGGAATATACCGTATATACTCGAGTATAAGCAGAGTTTTTCAGCACGATTTTTTGTGCTGAAAATGTCCCCCTCGGCTTATACTCGAGTGAACTCTCCGCCTGTCAATCCCTTCATCAGTGGTCTTCAACCTGCGAACCTCCAGATGTTGCAAAACTACAACTCCCAGCAAGCCCGGACAGCCGATGCTGGGTGTTGTAGTTTTGAAACCTCTGGAGGTCTGCAGGTTGAAGACCACTGATGAAGGGATTGACAGGGGGTGATGATGAAGGGGGGGGGGGGATGATGGAGGGGGTCTGGACGATTACATGGGGGGGGGGGGGATGATGTATTTCCCACCCTAGGCTTATAGTCGAGTCAATAACTTTTCCTGGGTTTTTGGGGGTAAAATTAGGGGCCTCTGCTTATATTCGGGTCGGCTTATACTTGAGTATATACGGTAACCCTAACATTGACACGAGAGAATGAAGCACTCCTTATTAAGATCATAAAGGATTTTAAAAAGCATTGAAAACAATTCTCAGGAAAAGAGGAACATATAAATACACATTATATGTAAAATGTTGTCAATGGAAAATATAACTTCACGTTAAAGGGGTACTCCGCTGGAAACATCTTATCCCCTTTCTAAAGGATAGGGTATAAGAGGTTTCAAACGGAATACACCTTTAAGGACCGTTTAGTAAATGACATATACGTAAAAAATATCAAAGGTCACTTCTAGAGATGAGCGAACTTACAGTAAATTCGATTTGTCAGGAACTTCTCGGTTCGGCAGTTGATGACTTATCCTGCATAAATTAGTTCAGCTTTCAGGTGCTCCCGTGGGCTGGAAAAGGTGGATACAGTCCTAGGAGTCCACCTTTTCCAGCTCACCGGAGCAATGGAAAGCTGAGCTAATTTATGTAGGATAAGTCAGCAACTGCCGAGCCGAGAAGTTCGTGACGAATCGAATTTACTGTAAGTTCGCTCATCTCTAGTCACTTCATCTACCATAATATATATATATATATATATATATATATATATATATATATATATATATATATATATATATATATATATATAATGTGTATTTTTTTGCGCAAAATTTTGCGCAAGCCCTTTTTTTGCGAATTTTTTTGCGCACGTTTTGGTAGAGCATGTCCTCCAGATGTGGCCAAATCGGGGTACCTTGGAGTGACATCTATAGTACACATGGATTTATTAACTGCGTACTTTCCTTTACACCAAAAATTTAGCTGCAAGAGCTTTTTTTTGCACAAATATAAGCCATCTTGGACTTAACGTAGCAAGATGCTCTAAATCATCGATTCTATTTTCCAAAGAGTGGATTGAGGAGATCACTATATTTACCCGCAATTTATGAAGCTCATTGCGCTTGATTGATAAATGTAGTGCTTCTGCGCATAATTTAGAATTCGGGAAAAGGGGTAAACTGCTTCTACCATACACAAATAATGATACATGTCC
Organism: Hyla sarda; assembly: GCF_029499605.1. Lineage (NCBI taxonomy): Eukaryota > Metazoa > Chordata > Amphibia > Anura > Hylidae > Hyla > Hyla sarda. The sequence goes on from NC_079189.1 coordinate 437,353,049, forward strand.
CCCAATGTGTGTGTGTATATGTGTATGTATGTGTGTATGTTCCAGCATCACGTCCAAACCACTAAAAATATTAACTTGAAACATGGCACACATGTTACTTATATGTCAACAACAAACATAGGATAGGTAATTTAACCCTTACTCACCCCCATTTGCCAGGGTCAGGGTTTTGTTTAAAGTCCCATACAAGTCTATGGGAAATATATGTTACTGCATAACTTCCAAACAGCTGGAGATATTTCGGTAATACTTGGTCACTTGTTACTTAAATATATATAATAGTTAAATTACCCCCTAACCTGTCCCCATATGTGAAGGATGGGGTTTTTTGTTTCAAGTCCCATGCAAGTATATAGGACTTCTGTTGCCTTACTTCACAAGCTCCTCATCTTCTGGTGAATGTGTCAGTTCGGCTGGTAGGCCACACAACATCACACAAAGACAATCCCACCTTTTAAGCCACACCCCTTTTATTTTCAGCTTACAATATCTTTACCACAACACAGCCCCACCTAAGGACAGGATATGAGGATTAGAAATGAGGGGTCGGGATATGGGGACAAAATATGGAGGACAGGATAGGAGGTCGGAATATGAGGAGGGGATTTGGGGTCGGGATATGAGGAGGGGATTTGAGGTTAGGATTTTTGGACAGGATGAGGACAAAAAGCTTCCTCCTTTGTTGCCTTTCCCCACAAGGATAAGATAGGAAGAACCAGGCAACGCCGGGTACTCAGCTAGTTTAATATTATATATATATATATATACACACATACATATATATGAATAGAAAGATCAAAAAGTCCAACCAAAAACAAAAGTAGTACTAATAAAAACTGAAGTTCACGTGGAAATTTTTTTTTTAATAATTATACATCTCCGTATAGGAAAATATAAAAGACTATTAGCTCACCACTAGTATGCTGACATGTTTTATTCCAACAATTAAATTTTCTTACTGGAATACAAGCAGGGGCTCTCTGTGTAGTAAACAATTGTTTTGCGCTGCATGAGCCATGAGGAAGAGCACATTGTGCGAAACAATTGTTGCATGCTATACTGAACACCCATGCATGTACTCCTGTAAGAAAATTTAATTATTGGAATAAAGTGTGTCAGCATACTAGTGGTAAGTGCTGCCTATTCTGTTACTAATATTGTCTAAGTTGGATGTCTTGTTTGATAATGGGCAGAGCACCACCCTTTTCGCTATTAGTTAGAAGGGACTGCTACATATGCCTGAGCAGATAGTCCTTGATAGTAGCTATACATTCTAGCCCAGCAGTGCCAGCTTATGAGATACTGGAAAAATTAAAAGAGTTATGACAATTAAATGAGTGATGGCATTACAAAGTACAATTGGTGGTGCAAAATCCAAGCTGTCATATGGGTCTGAAGGTGATAAGAGTTATGGCTCTTAGGAGAGAAGAAAAAACAAAAAGTGCAAAAATAGAATACAGAGTCCTTCAGTCTTTAATATAAAAAAAAAAAAAATATTAATAATATATAATATATATATATATATATATATATATATATATATATATATATATATATATTATATACATAAAAATGACAGTATTTGACAATAGCAACCAAGGGCACAAAATTGACATAAATGGTTTTGCGATTCTTTGAGACTTTCTCCTAAAGCCATTTTTGCTAAATTTGCCTACTTGAACAATTTTGCCATTTGACTTTGCAAGGATTGTGAATTTATCATGTGCGACTTTTTTCCAAATGTCAAAAATTGTCACAGAGGCCAATCTTTATAGTTACTAAGCCTGCTAACAAAATAATAGAAGCAAAAATTCCACACAAGCACATGCGAAAAATTAATCACACCGCGTGCAACTTTTGATAAATTAGGCGCACGTACACAACTTGAGCAGTAAGTTAGTTTTAAAATAGTGTGTAGCTAAACACACAATTATAAATCTCTCCCATAGTGATTAACAGAAGAAAATTTGGAAACATTAAAAGTCATAACGTCAACTTGTTTTCAATCAAGCTTTTAATGAAAAGATCATAAAACAGTTTTTCATCACTGTACATTAAGACTGAAAGTTTCTTGAATGTTCGGATCACCAGAATCTTCTGTATTATCTTAGTTTTATCCATATGACACTATAACACGAGCTCCCTAAAAGAGTGCTCTGACCTGAATAGGAAGTCCATGAGGAAAAAGTACCAGCCCAAGGAGGCAAAAAGGTGGGACTGAGGAAGAAGGGCAGAGGCAATGTGGACACACCACCTTACAGTTTTGTGTATTTTGGTTAAACCCCTGAATATGGATAGGGCCAGAAATAGCATTTTACAGGCATGCTCATACAGATATGTACACTAGAAAATTAAACAGAAGCACCGGCAAGAAGATTAAGGAGAAAAAAAAAAAAACGAACTAAACACCAGGGGGCTCCAGGGCTTAGGTGGTTAACAAGCCAACAAGCCCATAACCCAACCCCTGAGAGAATAACGTGAGCCGCGATTAGATCTTTAATTTAATTACACTCACTAATTATTTTAATATGAAGCAAGTGACTCATCTAGAAACAAGGTGAGCTCTTACACAACAATGGGTGCCTCCCTGGCAAGATTCCTGGAAGTCAGACAGGTGGAACCAGCTTCTCTCTCTAGGAATCACGTAAACATGACACAATAAACTTGTGCCCAGACAGTGTTTAATGCTTTCGCTTAGCCAAATGCATTAACCTCTGGGTTAACACTTAAAAGGACCAAAACTTAAGTCAAATAAATTTACCTCGTACAGGAGAGCAACAAAAACAGTCACACATGCTTGTGTATTATTCTACATAAGATTTACAGGGACAAACATACATACAAATTCCTTACAGGAAAAAAAAAAAAGGAGGGGGGGGGGGGGGGTTTGGGTTGATAAAGTGAAAGATATTTTTTTCTCCTATTCACATTTCTTTACGTTAACAATGTCTAAAGACAAAAAACACCAACTACCTATGGCTCCATGTGATGAAAACAAAAGGCCAAACATCTGTCAACCTCTGGCAACATTCACACATATATACAGCTTTGGATAATGACTTCATGTTTGATCATTTGGTACCCTGTAGAATGGTCCCTTTTCAAACTTGAACATGTCAAAAACAAGAATAAAGAAAAGATGCATCCACTATGGATTGTCACTACACTCAAAGCATATCAACAATTTCGACTTGTTTATTCAAGATATATCACCAGGAAACAAAGGGTAGAAAACTAGCTGGCATCCACATAAATCTGCTGAAACACCATCTGGGCATAGTTTGTGATTTTCATCTGGAACAACCACTGACTTATAGGCTGTTTTACAAACACACTAATAAATATATATATGTGTATAGATAGAGAGCGCAAATATAGATAGATAGATAGAGATAGAGAGAGAGAGAGAGAGAGAGAGAGAGAGAGAGAGAGAGAGAGAGAGAGAGAGAGAGAGAGAGAGAGAGAGAGAGAGAAAGTATAGTTTCATATTCTTCTTTACACAATTGATATCACTTCATTCATCGTTTTTTTGGCATAATATTTACATCTTCCATGGGTAAAGCAGGACTGAATGACTAATGGAACACTCAGAAAAGTATAATATGCAATTTTTACATGCTGTACATATATCTGTGAGCTGGTGATTTAGGATAAAGCAGTAGACAACATATCTGTATGAAAGCAGCCACATTTCTGGGTCCATCAATTAAATTACTATAGCTGAGGGAGGGTAATCTCTGATGTCTTTGTGGTCCAATAGCTTTTGTAAATGGGGAGGGAAATGGGCCCTCTTGGTCTCATCCCACCTTGAGCACTTGAGGGACTTAAGAAATTACTACATTCTGTTAAACAGGAAACACAAAAAGGGAAAAGGAGGGAACATTTAGCAGAAAAAAATATACATATATTTATATCAAATGAAGCCGGTGACGTTGTAACAATAAAAAAATAAAGCATCACAGAAGATATCCAGTATGAAACAGAAGAGCTACAGAAAGTCCTGCTTGGTAAATTATGGCTATTTGTTGAGTCTCTGAGGATATTTAGGCTTTATTGTCTTTATTCCTTGTTTTCTTTTACTGAAATCCTTCAGTCTTTAAGCTGTTGCTCTGCCATAGACACCAAAGAGGGTTTGCCAGCCCATGGCAGTAAAAAGATCTTAGCCCTGCAGAACAGTCTCTCCTTAGCCCTTTCAGTAGAGCCACCATAAACTGGAGAGAAAAGTAACAGCAAAAGGCAACGATGAGGAATTCAGCTGCCTCAATGCTGCTGCCCACAGGGGTTTGAGATAGATACATTCAGAACTGCACATACATAGTGAAACAATACGAACACTGCAAATTTCTGCACCATCTTTGATTATTTATTGAAGACCAGGCAAAATTAATAGCCTATTATCCATAAGAAGAAAAAAAAAATACATAAATTACAATATGTTTTAACACAGATTTTATTAGTTTCTATCCAGTAAGCCTAGGACCTTTAGAAAATTCAACCCTAAGGATGTGGTCCCATACATTAGCATATCACAGCCCTATTTTCCATCCATATTGTGATAGCTGTCAGTTCGGGTCATCAGACCCATGGTCAGAACGGGACCTGTGGTATCCTAGGGACACAAACAGGTGGCCATATTATGCCTGTGTGAAACCGGTTTAAGATTGAAACTTTATCAAGACTACAAACACATCAGTTGGACTATGCCTTTCCAAGTAAATCAAGACAGGTAATGTAATGTATTTTATGGGGGGGGGGGGGGGGGGGTCTCTAAAATATACTTTGTTACACACTGAAACTTTACAGTGGTTTGGTAAGTGATGTTTGGAATAGCCACTGACCATGAAGCTACCCCACAACACAGGAGGTATATTCTGGCACCAGCATAACAAGGTTAACTTATAGAATTTTGATTGGTTAGTTACCAAATCAAACTATCATGTAATACTTTATAATTCAAGAAATCTAGCCAGGAAAGACTTGAGGTCACACAACCCATGGAAAATGTGGAATTAATTTTGACTGGTCTGTAGTTGAGGTCTGAAACTGTAAAGACTTATGTAAACAATGAGTTAAATATAAATAGTCCATTTGATTTTTTTTTTTTTTCCTTTTCTTTTTTTCTCTTTTTTTTCTCATTTTCTGAGCCCAGTTGGTTTCTTCAAAATGTGCTTTGGTTTAAAAAATAGTTTACTGATTTGGGTACAAGCTATTTCTTTTCTTTTTTTTTTCTTCTTTTTTTTTTTTAAATGTTTTTTTTGTAATACATCCTTGTTTATGGTTTACACTTTTTAAAAATCGATTCCTGTTACTCCGAAAAGAAAATGTATAATTCAGGAACTAAACAAGCAATTCCTACTGCCTGCCTTTTCATATTGTGAAACGGCTGCATTTTTTTATACCATGTGCAGCACAATTCCATATGCAGAATATAACTCCCAGTCCCTCCCACCCTCCACCCAGGTCCAAAAACTCTTAAAATTTGCTTTCATATGAAACTAGTGTTTTGCTTTTATCATAAAATACAGAAAATGCTTGATACAATACTATGTCATAGAAATGTGGCTGAAAGTTTGTTGCCTGGAGGTAGCCAGTCCCTGAAGTTTGAGAAATATTGTTATTATTAATGTTGTCACAGTTTGGAAATGTATTTTCCTTTAAATGCATTCTCTAGAACACAAACTTACACAGCTAGCTAAAAAGGAAAAAAAAATCCTTACAACACTCAACTATACACAGACTTTGTGTCGATATTAAGTGCTGAAAAAAAAATGTACATAAAAATGCTTGTCAAAGGCCAAATGTTCCATTAACACATGGGTGAAGATGAAGCTTGAATTGTCATTTATTTAAAGGGTTGTAATTAAATGCTTTATTTATTGTCACCAATATAGTAGTGTAAGTAACGATAGGGGCACCAATTTTTGCTTTGGGTATTAGAAGGAAAGAAGATCCAATTGCAGGAACATTTCTTTATACAGTTTGGTTATAGAGAGTAAAGGACTGCTTGTTGATAGAATCAAATGAGTAGCTGCCACTATTTCATCAAAATGTGACCTTATTTTTGGGGAAATTATTTGGAAAATATATATAGTAGATTTGCCATGTCAATTCCTGCTAAGTATTAGCTAATAGAATAATATTTGATAAACTAGGGCAAACCACCACCCACCAAAATGAAAAAAAAAAAAAAAAAAGTTTCTTGCCTCATAAAGCTACAAATGGGTAATTTTGAAGATCATCCCTGGTTGGTCATATGCTCCCTTTCTATGTAGAAGAGTGTGAAAAATGAATCTATGACTAGTTCAGTTCTATTCCTGCTAACCAATAAGTAAAAATATCAATCACTGGCGGTTAACATTTTTGTGCTCATTACTTATTGCGTCACAGTCACTTGCACATACAGTAAACACTGTCTATATGGCACCGAGGTCTTTCTGCAGATGTACTGTATTGTGCAAATTAGTTCTCTTAAGACAATTGCTTGAGCTGAACATTTTATGAGGGGCCACAAAATGACTTTAGAACAAGAAACCAAATGCATTCAATGGTAGTAATCTAGCACAAGGTAAGATCTACATGGCCAATAACATTCATAGAACCGAAATATAGTCATAAAGAAGTAGAAAAAAAATTGTCTGTCTGGAAAAGATGGACACAAGCTCTACTGCCTTAGTTCTGGTATAGAAACAGTTCATTCTGAATACTGTAAACCATATCTGAGGTAAACAGCATACTAAATACTTGAGTTCAAAGTCAGTAATGACTAACTAGCCAGTGGTGCCCATTATTCAAAGCAAAGCAAGAAAGCTACCCCAAGCTCATTTACTGCGAGTTCCATATCTAAAAGACCTTATTAGAGTTGAGCAAAGTTACAGTAATTTGATTCGTCACGAATAGAGATGAGCGAACTTACAGTAAATTCGATTTGTCGCAAACTTCTCGGCTCGGCAGTTGATGACTTCTCCTGCATAAATTAGTTCAGCTTTCAGGTGCTCCGGTGGGCTGGAAAAGATGGATACAGTCCTAGGAAAGAGTCTCCTAGGACTGTGTCCACCTTTTCCAGCTCACGGGAGCACCTGAAAGCTGAACTAATTTATGCATGATAAGTCATCAACTGCCGAGCCGAGAAGTTCGTGACAAATCGAATTTTCTGTAAGTTTGCTCATCTCTAGTCACGAACTTCTCGGCTCGGCGTTCGCTGACTTTATGCTGCATAAATAAGTTCAACTTTCAGGTGCTCCGGTGTGCTGGAGACTCTCTCCTAGGACTGTATCCACCTTTTCCAGCCCACCGGAGCACCTGAAAGCTGAACTAACTTATGCAGGATAAAGTCAGCAAACGCCGAGCCGCGAGGTTCATGACGAATCGAATCACTGTAACTTCGCTCATCTCTACTTATCAATTTACACCTGTAGAGCCCTGAACTTGTCTTTTAAGCATTTTTTTTCTTTACATATTGTGTTACTTAATTCACTAAATTAGCTCTAATATTTGTTTAACCCCCAGGACTACGTTTTTAATTTTATTAGAAAAAGAAATACTATGGCTGGCACATTTCATTAGTTTAATATTTTTGGTCTTAAATATTGTAAACTTTGTAGATTTGCCACTACTATTGGAGAAGAGTCAATTGATGTTTTGGGTAGCACCATACTGTTCTATGCCTTTGACAATTTTTACTTACACTAATAAGATTGCTTAACACTTTGGTCAATTAAAGTATAAGTAAGAATTTTTTTTTCTGCTACAAGGAGACTGGATACTAAATGTGGTACATCCTGCACCAGAGCCTGCTGCAGTGCATGGTTTAATGGAGTACCGTAAGTCATAAGGGGCTTTAAGAATAAAGTGACTTTTCTGTATGATGTAGACAGAGTACCTGTGCATGACCCTGTTTTAGGAAACATCAAAGCAGAGTGCAAACACTTTTGCACAGCTCCATTTTAAATTTTATTGACTTGGTACCTACAGTATGTATTCCAAAAATGCATGCAAATAGATTGCTGATTCCAACCCTCCTCCCAAGCACATAAGGAGAGAAGAAGATGTCCTGCAATTGTTAACTGAACCCAAATGGACAATCATAGCAGTAAGCATGTCTATAACCTGCTAGTGCGGTACATATTCATTATAGTAATATTACGAGTTGAAGAAAGGGTTTGGTATAAGTTTTGGTTTCATTCAGATTGGATCTCTTTGGATAAATTTTTTTTGGATCAGAAGTTATCTTAATATGGTAAATGTGACAAATTCCTGATAGCCTAATGTTTTAATGCTTCCCATTTAATTTAAATGTTCTAACTTTATACAGTTACTTACAATGAAGAAAACAAAAAAAAAAATTATGCAAAAGCTTCTTAGTATCAAGAGGTAGCAAAATTGACCAGTCCATAGCATCCTTCATCTTACATGTCTCTACATATACAGCCAAACCAGGCTAACACACACACACATGCACGCACACACACACACACACAGGAGTACCTAACTAGTGACAAGTCACAATGAACAGCAATAGGGTAAGAGCTTTGTACTCTTTCCTGCCAGACTGGCCTTTAGTGCCTGTCTGTAAGAGGAGTATTTCTTACCCCATTTCTTTTTCTTTTTTTGGAGGCAGCATGTGTGGTGAACATATACATAACTTACAACCAGCCAACACTTTGAGTCATGTAAGCAGAATATTATGCACTGTAACAAAGCACTGGGAGCCCTGTGAAGGACAGAATGAGTTACAATGCTTCGGCTTCTGAGCTCACCAATACATAGAGAAGCTCAGTCATGTAAAAAGTGAGTAGTGAGAAACAAGAATACTAACCCACCACCCCAAATAATATCCCTAAACTTCCAGTTCAAAAATTCACAGATTCAAAATGTAATTCAAAGAAGTCTCCCAAAGCCCACCACTGAGACAAGTACCTATTTATGGACAGGAAGGGGGTGGGGGATAACAGAGGACCTCCCTCCCACTGGCTTACATAGGTGCAACTGTTGGGCAAAATGTTAGTTTCCAGTCTGCGTTGAAAAGGGCATTCAGAACGAAGAAAGAATCATGCAAAGAATTCACAGCCAAAAGATACCAAGTGCCCCAGAAAGTGCCAGCCTGATTTTATCAATCTTAACAATGGTGTTTGAGAGGAGCAACTTGGCATGAACCTATCCAAAATGCCCACAGTAGTAACCAGGAGAGGGAGTTGTGAGGTTTCCTTGGTTTTCATTCATGGATACAACTAGGAAGCCAGCACCTCTTAAGGCTGGACAGATGTAAGCAGGGCCATGATGTAGAAAGGCGTGGAGAATTCAGGGTGCTAAAAACATGCCTTCAGCAAATGCCTTCTACACAAACACCTTCAAACCCAAAAGTAAGCTTGGCTGCATTACCAAGTTGTCACCTTGCAAAACAAGAGCATGGAAATTCTGCTAGCATTATTCTAGTAATTTACAGCCTTTTATTTTGTGGTATAAAGATGGTCATTGAAGTCTTTGTGTAGGTCCTGAGGATGCAAGGGAAAGAAGTGAAGTGGAGGCAATACATAGCTTGCTTCCACTGTACCATAACTTGAAATGTTGTCATCACTCTTTAAATCTTAAAGCTCAGATGAGGCATTACACCCACTTTCTATGATGATACAACTTAACTGGAAACAGGTACCCTTAAAGCAGCAAGTCATCAGGAAGGTAAATTGGTTAGTTAGTGTGCAGAGGAGAAGCACATTCTTAGGGTATTGAGAGAGTCTTTGGTTTATGATGGGGAGGTATGCATACGCAGGTGACTGATCAGATTGCGCTGCTGGGTAAATTTTCCCCCGCAGAGCTGACATTCATAGGGCTTTTCCCCTGAGTGGACACGCATATGCTCGGTCAGTCGGTATTGCCTGGTAAAGCGCATTCCACACTCTTCACAAGCAAAAGGTTTGAGGCCCAAATGGCTCCTCATATGGCGGGTCATGGTTCCTCTTTGTGTGAACATCTTGCCACATATGTTGCAGGGGAAAGGACGGGTCAGCCAGTGCGTTTTCTCATGCTGTCGGAGGGTGGCTGGATCCTTGTAGCTCCTCTCACATACGGAGCATTTAAATGGCCTTGGTTCATTTGTAAATGTTGTGTTGGGAGTTGACAGGTCCTCTGCTTCCTCTTTACAGTAGGAATCCTCTTCTTTGATATATAGCTCCTCTTCGGTATGCATTTCCACATGAGCATTTAGTTGCTCTGAATTAGGAAACCCCTTTCCACAGGGGATGCACACATACAAGTTGTCACCAAATGGAACAGTCTCAAAACCATCTTGTCGGTAAACATAGTTGGCACTAGGATGGTCATGTTCATTCTCACTATGCCCACTTTCCTCACTGATGTCTTTACCATTTTCTACCTCCTCTCTACATTGGAAACTCTTTTCAGAAGCATACCCTCCACCAGAATGTCTCTCTTTTGACACAGGCCCAACAATTACTCCATTGGGCATAGTATCTCCTACTTCTGGAGAAAGTTCTCTTTCTTTCCTGTCCCACTCCATTTTACGTGTTGGGTGGCAAAGGTTATTTTTTGGCCCGGATTCAGAGTGGTTCTCATCCAATTCCATTGGTTCACTGTCTCTTTTTTGGGGGGCGGATTCTTCGTATGAGGCACAGTTGGCTATGGATGCTGAGGCAGATTGTGGTGAGCCTACATGACTGTCTGGTTGTACATTCTCTTCTTGTGCAGGTAGGGACGGGCTTTTCTTAGAGAGATCAAGGCCTAGCTCATGGTCACTTCCATTAGTGCTATTATTGAGGCTGCTGTTGCTCCCTGTACCTAGGCTTAAAGGGTGGCTATTTTCCTGTTTAGGGTTGCTAACGAACACCTCATCTTCTTGGACTGTTGGTTTGGACAACTCAATGGAGTTAGAACCCTTGTTTACATCCAAGGGTCCAGAGAATCGCATGTGAGCAAGTGGGGTGGTAGAAAGCCTGTGATTTCTTCCTACACGGCCTATGCTAGGCACACCAAGCTTTCCGACAAATGGTTTCCCAGAACGCTTAAGTTTCTTCCTGCAAAGAGTTGCCAAGTCATGGAGTTGGAGGTAGCTTGCTGCGGTGAGGAGAGCACTGAAATTCTGCTCTCCTGGCTGGTCGGATGTCAAAAGTTTACCGGTGTAAATAAAGTCCAAAATCTGTCGGAAAACAGCTGGGTTAACCATATCTGTATCCAGATTGATCAAGTTGTCATGAAGGACAAGAGATTTAAAGTACATGCTGCTGGCAGCGAGAATGTTCTTGTGAGCTCGGAACAAAGCATTTTCCACTACAATGATGACGTCACATAAGAAACCTTTGGCTCGTTGCTGATTCAGCTGAAGCAGCAGTTGTTTGGCATGGTTTGGCAGATCCATTTCCCCCTCTTCATTCAATGTGTTCTGCCTGTTTAAAAGAAGAGAATACATATTAGGCAAAAAGCAAGTAAAAATAGTAATAATAATAATAATCAAATATACACAAACACACACACCATTTTTTTGCTATGAGAGGTACATTTTAAATGTTAAGGTGCTATCAATGACTAATTAAAGCCTAGAAAAGTACAAATAGAGCAATTGTGTGAGTTCTGCTGGACCAGGAAGCAGGTCACAGAAAGTTCCTCAAGGCAACACAGAATAGCTTGTAAATTTACACTACAGCAAGAATCTAAGTAATTGGGGGGTGCTCTTGCTACACGTGTGCCACACAGTTGAGGAATATGTTATGTACTTTTTACTGAAAAAAAAAATCCGTGCACTCAGATCCGTTTTTTTCCATAGTACATGTAAGAATACATTTTTTTTTATTTTTTTTGAAAGGACAGAAACACAGCAGGCAGCATTTTTCTGTCCTGTCACAAAAACAAAACACATAGGGGGAGATTTATCAAAACCTGTGTAAAGGAAGAGTGGTGCAGTTGCCCAACCAATCATACTGCTACTTTCATTTTTAAAGAGGCCTGAGAAAAATGAAAGAAGCAATTTGATTGGTTGCTATGGGCAACTACACTACTCTTCCTCTATACTGGTTTTGAAAAATCTCCCCCATTATACTTATGTAAACCCATTATTTGTGAAAGAAATATGCTCACTCAATTACTACCCTTACTATCCCTTATATGTACGTACAAAATACTCTACATCTGAAAGAACTTATTTCAAACTTCAGAGGTGACATTTTGGCTCATATCCTCATATGGACCCCAAGTCCACCAGAGGCAACAAGAAATCCAGATTGGCAAGTGGGCCACATGCTTCCTGCCTGCTTATACAGCCTTAAAAAAATGCACTGTCGATAATAAGCTACAATATGTTCTGCATTACCAGCAATGTGTAAAACTAAGTAAAAGAAACCTTGCTGTTTGTATTGCAAAATGAAGAGGCAGGACGCACAAGTAAGGAATGCACGAACAGGGCTCATGGTACTGCAAAACTACAGAGTCAAGCAAAGTTCAGCTGAGAAGGTTTGCAGTCAATTTAAACCATATGCAAAGGCTTGCCTGCGGGGCCCAGCCAGAGAAAAAAAAAGTGGAGGCGGTGAGAGAGGAGTAGGAGAAAGGAGTAGTGAGAAAAGAGAAGAAACAGGACACATACAGAACCCAGAAAAGAGAGAGCACAATATACACCGTAGTCCAACAGGCGCACAGGAATAGAATATAAAAAATAAAAATAAAAAAAAAAATAAAAAAAAAAAAGAACTGTGTAAAGAGACTGTTAAATGAAATGAAGAAAAAGAATGTAAAAATGCATTAAAAAAAATGTTAAAAAACACCCAACAATATATAGAATTATGGCAAAACAGTCATTAAAAAGAAAGTCAGATGTCCACAGCAGTTAACTAGAACCATCCTTGAGAGGCAATAAATTCATAAAATGATAAACCTTAAAGATTACCAGTTATTAGATAGTTTTAGTATAGTGTCGTGACTGGCTCCCCCAGTAATACTAATCTGATCCATGACCTATTTCTTTTTACCTTGATATTACATCTATTCTTCTGCTCATAGGCATTGAAGTACACATAAGGAAGGGGAGTTCCCCAGCAGGATTGATGTCACTGAAGCACTGCTGGAGGGAAGTTCTGCCCTTCCTCTTCATAGCGGCGCCCGGATTAGGAAGTGGCACATACATCATGCAGCCAATCAGGGCAGGCCACTTCTGAATCACTTCCTTTCCATTTACCTCCACACGTGTAACAGAAAGGAGGTAGACTGAAGAGGATAGCTACTACTATCATGTGTAATTCCAGTCATTTTCTTATAAATTAATATATTTAACAAACAAAAAAAGGAGGGGGGGGGGGTATAAATAGAGCAGTTTCCCACAATGAACTTCAAGAATACGAACTATAATTTTATCAAACCTCCTATTTGGAGAGCCAGCTAGTATCCCTTTGGTTGTAATGAAGAACTCCTCCACATTACAACTAGGGATATATATATATTATATATAAATATATATATATATATATATATATATATATATATATATATATATATATATATATATATAGGCCAATTCTGTGTTCTGTGAGGTATTTAGATAAATCTGGAGGTACACTTCAAACAGTCTGTACTTCTGCTCAATTGGGGAGATTTATCAAAACCTGGGCAAAGGAAAAGTTCATCAGTTGCCCATAGCAACCAGATTGCTTCTTTAATTTTGAAAAAGGCATCTAAAAAAACGAAAGCTGGAATCTGATTTGGTCTCCGTACAGGTTTTGATAAATCTCCCCCATTGTTCCCGCTTTCCCTTCTTTCTTTGAGTCAGACACCCATGACAAGTAACTCTTATTTAAGTACCATATTAACTGTTTTGAAGCCGCACTGCTTACCTTCTTGCTAATAAAGCCAAATACGCAAGCTCTACCATATGCTCAATTGTTACAATATTCCCATTCAAGCTGCCTCCCATGTTGTGTGTGTGTGAATTGGAGGACTGGTACTTCTACCTCCTTTTCAGGAGGAGAGTACATACCTAAAAATATGGATACTTATCCTGAAATGAAGGGCACAATGAAAAGTATAAAGAAAGTATCCTAACACCTGATGAAACGTGACACCAAGGAAGAGAGGAAGAAAAAGAAGAGCCCACACCACTACCTCCCCCCCTTTTCCCTCAATAAGGCAGCTGGCACAGGCGGGCACTGTAATGCAAGGAGAGTGGACAAAGGAGACCACACAGATTCTGGAAAATGTGTGCGCGCGCAAAAGTACAGGCTGCCAGGCTCAGCAGGAGACTGAGGACTGATCCTATAGCAAGACAGGAGGGGAGGGGGAATTTAGGTACTGTACCAAATCCCATTAAAAATCTCAAAGATGAAGATGCTAAAAATGTTCATACAGAAAAATAAAATCTAAACTTTTCTAAAGTGTACAGGTGGCAATCTCTATGTAGACTGTCTATTGTAAGTTTAATAATAGTTTTTATTGTCTTTTTTAACAAGCGGCCTAAAAAGGAACAGTAGAATAAAAACACAACACACATTTTGATAAATACATTATTTCTCATGCCCTGCATTGACAACAATTGGACTGTGTAAAGGCTCAGATTGCAGCAGTTCACCCTTCAAAAAAAGAAACAAAAAAAAAAAAGGCAAAATAAGGATGGATCTGGGCTGCCGAACATTGCAATACTAAATGAAGGGACCCTTTACAGCCTAATGCCAAGTCCATCTCTGTTAACTATGTGTGCCCATGGATTTAGTAAAAATTTGCAAGGAAAAAAAACTGGGACCACAATATTTTTGGGGATTATATGCACTCTGCATGGTGCCTCCATATAATCCCCAAGAGTATTGTGGTCCCAGTTTTTTACTAAATCCGTGGGCAAAGTTCTTTTGGTCCCTTTGTGTAAAGTTGCAGGAAAGAGCAGGTACAGAATGGGCTCCAAATGTCATGTTTATCCAGTTCAGCCAGTCCTTCTACAACCCTGATACAGAGGAAGGCAAGAAACCTCATGATGCAGAAACCAACATTTTTTTTATCTTGGAAAAAATCGGGTATGCTGCCCCTGATGTCCACCTCAAGTGGCATGTCCACCTATTTGTGTAAATCCTGCAATTTCACGGCCAATTTAGTCCTCTGCAATGCAAAAGGTGAAAACTGCAGTAATATCTGTAATTTTGCTGCATGCGCAGAAAAATTTGAAAGAAAAAAATAAGCAAACATAAGGAGCTACAATTGGGCCAGATCATCTACAAAAACTTCTGATTGTTTAGGGAGTTCACTGCCAAAAGCTTGTACAACAGACACGTACCAACTACATTGTTGCAGATCAAGTACTCCCTTTCATAACAGTATTCCATAATGGTAGAGGTCCTTTTAATTAAAATAAAAGCCCATGCACACTATGGAATTTCAGAGCGGAGATTCTGATGCAGCGGTCTCCCTGGTCTTCAATGGGATTCTGCTCCACTGTGCACACTGCTAAGTTTCTGCCAATTCAAATCTGCCAGCTTAGCCGAAAGAATGAACATGTTCATTCTTTTGGCGGATTAGCTGTCAAAGCACCGATTCATTACTGCGGTGCCTGCTGCACAAGGAATGTCCATCTGGAATTTCTCCGTAGTGTGCACATACCCTAATGCACCCTGCCACACTCTCACGTTCCTCATACCATTTCTGAACCATTTTTTCGCAAAGAGTTGCAACAAAAAGGTGTTGACTTGACCTCTATATTTTCCCGAATCTTAACCTGATCAAGCACCTGTGCACATGTGCTAGATAAACAATTCCCAACCAAAAAACGTATGAAAAGCATGAAAAATGTTGGTTCATGGCTGAACTTTGGGATTACATTGTAAGTCAGCAGCACCCGTACCTGGGTAACACAGGGAGTGTGTCACCGACAGTGATGAAAGTGAACGGTTGCCTGAATGATTCAATTATCATTCGGACGACAACAGCAGTCAAGCCTCCAGCCATAGACATGAATAAAAGGGGTGGGGTGTATTTTTACGACCACGGCTGCCTGAAGCCGGCGTTCTGAACATAAATGTTCAGAACGCTGGGGTGCCAGGCCGGAGATCGCAAGGGGTCCCAGCGGCCAGAGACCCCACTATCAGACATCTTATCCCCCATCCTTTTAGATAGGGGTAAGATGTCTAGGGGTGGAGTACCCCTTAAAGGGGTACTCCGCCCCTAGACATCTTATCCCTTATCTAAAAGGATAGGGGATAAGATGTCAGATCGCTGCGGTCCCGCTGCTGGGGAGCCCCGGGATCGCCGCTGCGGCACTGCGCTATCATTACAGCACAGAGCGAGTTCGCTCTGCATGTAATGACGGGCGATACAGGGGATGGAGCAGCGTGACGTCATGGCTCTGCCCCTCGTGACATCACGGCCCGTCCCCTTAATGCAAGTCTATGGCAGGGGGCGTGACGGCCGCCACGCCCCCTCCCATAGACATGCATTGAAAGGGGCGGGCCGTGACATCACGAGGGGCAGAGCCGTGACGTAACAATGCTCCGGCCCCTGTATTGCCCGTCATTACGTGCAGAGCGAACTCGCTCTGTGCTGTAATGATAGCGCAGTGCCGCAGCGGCGATCCCGGGGCTCCCCAGCAGCGGGACCGCAGCGATCTGACATCTTATCCCCTATCCTCTGGATAGGGGATAAGATGTCTAGGGGCGGAGTACCCCTTTAAAGCAATTCCTAAACATACACTATTTGACTTTAACATCAATTAATCACACTAGTGTTGGGAAGCTATCTAATGTAATATAGTCATTAAAAAGGATCTGTACTCGCATCTAGGTGCCAGATACCAAAGGACACCTTTCGTGGTCTTGTGGAGCAATAGGAGGGGGAGGGGCACCAAAATAATATGGTCATAAGTTTATAAGAAGTAATTAAAACCCAATATTTTTCATTTCCTTTATGTTTGCATTCTAAGATCTGATTTATTTTCTCCCAAAAGCAACTTATGTATGCCAACCAATAGTAGATATGGATGTTTATAATCATTTGGATTAGAACATAACTGCTTTGTGCAGACACACAAAAACAAACTGATCGGAAAAGTTCAGATGTGCGTATTACAAGGAAGCGCTGGAGGAGATGTGACATGAGCTTTATGAGAACAAACATTTGTTGCTAGAAGGCGAATGCATTTGGTTCTTAAAATGCAGGATAATACGGCCCACAAAAGGAGGAGCTGAGATAGCTTACATAAGAGTATGCGTGCCATATGAACAAAATGCAGAAGGGCAGCAGTAACCAGAATACAGGTTTAAAAGAAGACAAACACAGGACTGGACAGAAAGAGCAACACACCTTCACCCTCTTGGTTATTTAGGACGAGTTACAAATTTTAGCCCAGTGCCCTACAATTACTAGATATCTTTATCAGCTGCCAAAAATTATTTACTAGTCACAAGTTACACAACCTAAAAAGGGGTTAATTCCAAGTTGGAAAAAAATTGTAATAGATGGCCCAATGCTCTGGAGAAGGCTGCACATCTCATATCACATGGGGAGAAGAGTGGCTACTGGTTGATGATTTTTTTGACTGGTAAAGATGTCCCAGATGACAAACAAGTGTCGGCTCATTCAATGGCTGATAGCTGGTCCTATTACACATCAGTGTAGGATCACCAAATTTGAGCTTTTAGTTTATTACAAACTCCACTTACTAAAAAAGGTATGCGTGCAGTATTAATCATTCAAATCTTCATCATAAAGAACACAGCTAGAAGTTTAGCTGTAGCCAGATTATTAAAGGGAATCAATTGTTACAGGCTTGTAGTACCGGGTGACACTGATGACTGATACTTACCATTCCTCGCACCATGCTGCTGATCGTCCGTTATGCCCGTTTTATGCAAATTAGCAGGCTTGGTGCACACGCTGCATTCCCAAGCCTCAGGTGCCCGCAGACGTCAAGCCTGCTTCTTCCTTAGTACGGCCTGGCTAATGAATATTCATCATCCTTCTCCTGCTGCTTCAGCCTCCCCTCTGTGTCTACTGCGCATGCTCTGCTTCAAAAGGAGTTATATAGTATCCAAAAACGTATACCCTATCTACAGGATAGGGGATAAGTGTCTGATCGTGGTGGGTCCGACTGCTGGGACCCCCCTGCGATCTCCCGTACTGCTCCCCACTCCCCTCATGAATGGAGAAGCGGGGATCTCCACACCCTGCCAATAGGGGATATGTTTTTGGATACCATTTTCACCTTAAAGGGGTATTCCGGGAATTTATTTTATTTGACTATGCTACAGGAGCTGTAAAGTTAGTGTAGTTCATAATATAGTGTCTGTACCTGTGTGTGACGGTTTTCTCACAATTCTTCTGCGATTTTCACCCCAATATATATTTTTAACAGCATACATAATGACTGTTGTCTCAGATTTTTCCCAGCTTGCAATGCGGCCGAGACCTGACTCACTAGTCAGCTGATGACAGGGAGCCTGATGTGTGGGAGGGAGGAAAATGGAATTTGTGGGATTTGTAGTCAAAAAAAGAAAAAAGTCAAACAGGAAATACCAGTTCACAAAAAGCTAGCCACAGTGTCATGGTAATCTCATGTGCCTCCAGCTGTTGCATGACTACAACCCCCAGCATGCACCAACTACCAAAGGGCATGCTGGGAGTTATAGCTGTGCTTTCTGTTGTTGAATAACAACAACTCCCAGCATGCCCTTGTGTGCATGCTGGGAGTTCATGTTTAGCAACAGCAGGAGGCCAGCCTCACCTCCTGCTGCTGCGCAGTGCAGATCAGCCTGCCGTCGCCGCCACCGCTTCTGGGGCCCCGATTCCGCCGCCGATGCCGGGGATCGGGGACCCCAGCCTCAGGCGAGTGCTCCCGGCACCCGCTCTCGCCCTCCGGAACAGGGGCGAAGCGGGTGCCATTAGGGACATCCCCACAGCAGGCGTCCTGATTCGTCGGGCGGTAACGGCCGAAGAATCAGGACGATTGTGAGGTGGCAGTGCCACTTCACTCCTGCTGCTAAGGGAAGATAGGTGCCGTCCAAGATGGCACCTATCATCCTTTTTTTCCGGGTCACCGGGACCAGATTGACCCGGAATTTCCACAAACCGCAATTAATTTATCAGCGATTTGCGGTGATTGCCTTCATATGGGGGGGGGGGGGGGGGGGTTGGTCGACCAACTCAGCATACAACAAAGGTACCAACTTTTACCATAGTGCATTTGAAATACTGTAACCAGTAGCATCCAAAGATAATTACCGACGCTGCACATTTTTTGAGACCGCCAAGTCTCTAGTAGCGCGAGGTGCAGAGAACTAGAATCACAATCTCATATAAGGTTACAAATTGTTTCATCTGTTGCCCAGTTACTATTGTATCAAATCGCTGTATCCGTTAAAGACCATAGCTACAGACACCATAATTGAAGTTAAATCATCTTGATTTATTGCTGCAACTGAGATATTTATTCACATTATCTACCTGCTTTATTTCTACAGACTGTGTGGACACTTATTTAATATATCAGTGTATTTCTGCTGACCCACAAGGCCCCTGACAAATATTACGAATATCTTATCAATAAATTTGTATCTAATATTCATGACTCTGAGCCCCAATTTTTCTCTATCTATCTATCTATCTATCTATCTATCTATCTATCTATCTATCTATTTATTTTGTATAATTTTTGGCGCCTTGGGTACAGGTGTTAATTTGGCAGCCCAAGTCACAGGTTGTCTGGGAGATAAGAGCCTCTCTAATATTTCTTCAGATTTGTAAATCATTTCCATTAAAAAACCCTAATCCTTCAAGTACTTTTTAGGTGCTGTATACTAAAGAGAAATCCAAAAAAGAAATGCATTTCCTCTGATGTCATGAGCACAGTGCTCTCTGCTGACCTCTGCTGTCATTTTAGGAACTGTCCAGAGCAGCATATGTTTGCTATGGGGATTTTCTCCTGCTCTGGACAGTTCCTAAAATGGACAGCAGAGGTCAGCAGAGAGCACTGTGGTCATGACCTCATTTTTTGGATTTCTCTTTAGTATACAGCCCCTAAAAAGTACTGGAAGGATTAAGATTTTTTAATAGAAGTGATTTGCAAATATGTTTAACTTTCTGGCACCCATTTAAGGATCGGGGGATGCAGGGCGATGCATATGCCCTGCATCCCCAAGAGGTTAATGTTCATGAGCTAGGCCGGACTGAGCACAAAACAGGCTTAACGTCCAGAGTGCCCTCAAGGCTTGGGAGTGTCCTGTGTGCACCAAGCCTAATTTGCAAAAAAACTAAACCGCATAACAGGTGATCTGCGCCACAGAGCAAGGAATGGAAAGTGAGATTTTCGTCAGTGTCAACCACACTACAAGCTTGTAACAACAGGTTAGTGCCGGTAATACTGATGACAGATGCCCTTTAAACATTTATAGTTTAAACCAGTGTTTTCCAACCAGTGTTTCTCAAGATGTTGCAAAACTACAACACCTAGCATGCTCGGACAGCCAAGGGCTAGGTGTTGTAGTTTTGCAATAGCTGGAGGAACACTGGTTTACACCATTGGCAATATATAGTAGAGGCCCTGCATAATATGAAATGACATTACATAATTTTTTACAGGTAGCAGAGTTCAAGCTTCTTTGAAAGGAGCGAAGGCAGATCACAAGTCCTGCTTCTTTATAATCCCAAATCTGCAGAAAGGTATTTGCACTTATGTTAATCCATAATCATGTTCTGGAGGTCTCTTTAGGAAAAGCTCTTTCATTCAATTTGTAAAGATAGGAATTGAACTACACTGGCAATAAAATAGTTAACCTTCATTCCAGACACACCCTGGCAGGGACAGGATCAGAAAAAAAAGGAGGAGGAGGAGGGGGTAGTCTTGCCTTGGGGCACAAGGTGCGTCTCTATTATAGCAATATGGGCTCAGAAAGCAGGTGACAAAGAAGGAAGGGTATACCAGGCACGCACGGAGAAAAAGAATCTGGAAGCCTATGACAAACTTACAGTAACTTCTATAGAACAAAGAAGTCATATAGCAAGGTCGTGACTGAAGTGTTCTGGGGGGGGGGTCACATTAGCTCTCCTGTCTGCAATGTCATAAAAAACTGCAAAAAAATAAAATAAAATTAAAAATAAAAAAAGATTTCTTTAGCAAATAATATCTGAACAGCGGAACATCGGTAGCCATGCAGAGAAACCTGGTTTATATACAATGCAAGTGTTTCATACTTTATGACAGTCTATCCCGTAAGGGTCTATTCACACGTACAGTATTCTGCACAGATCTGATGCGCAGGATTTCAAGCTGTGTTCAGTTTATGTTGAAATCTGCAGCAGAAAATCCTGCGCATCAAATCTGCTCAGAATACTGTACATGTGAATAGACCATAAAGCTGCAAAAACTATACTGTGTAGGCTGCAAAAGAAGAGAAAAAATAAATAAATGACAGCAAACATGCCAAATTTAGCCTGTAGTGTAGCAGCGGGTCAGCTGTATCTGCACAGATATAGGAGGCATGATGACTAAAGTCCATCAGCGAAGTGAAGTAGCTTAATACAATGTGCTGTTGTATGCATGTAGAAGCGTATCATGGTAGGCTGTCACGAGATATGCAAAACTACACAGAACTAGGGTTGTTTTTAAACCCAATTTTTTTTTTTTTTTTTTTTTTTATATAGAATGACCATAATATACAGTGATCCCTCAACTTACAATGGCCTCAACATACAATAGATTCAACATACAATTGTCTTTTCTGGACCATTGTAATCTGAAACCAGACTCAACATACAATGCTATGGAATCTGCGAAATGTGTCAATGGCTGGAAGGACCAACCAATCAGAATGGACATTTCACTGGAAAAACCCCTGTATTCCTAAAGTGCATGCACTGACTGGTAGTGCCCTACAGTACAGGGAGGTACTAAATGTTCTGTACTCTACCTGTATTACTTTAGTGTATGCACTGACTGGTGTCTGGTAATGCTCCCTACAGTACAGGGAGGTATTACATGCTCTGTACTCTTTACCTGTGCCAGGGTTAGCTGCTTCTTTGGACACCAGGTGAGGGCGGCTCCATCTTCCTTTTTTTTTTTTAGGACATTGCGTGATCTGTACAGGACCCTGAAGAAGCTTCTGTCCTCTACATAGACCAGTGTTTCCTGAAGAGGGTGCCTCCAGCTGTTGCAAAACTACAACTCCCAGCATGCCCGGACAGCCGAAGGCTGTCCGGGCATGCTGGGAGTTGTAGTTTTGCAACAGCTGGAGGTGCCCTGGTTGGGAATCACTGAAATAGACAGTGATTTACAGCTCCCAGCAGATCTTTCTTACTTTTATATGTAAGAATTTGCTTTATCTATATTAGTTATCTACTTATTTATCTTTACTCCTCACTTTTTCCTATTTTTTGGATGACATGTTGGGGCTACAGAACCAATTACCAGGTTTGTAACTTGATGGACCACTGTAGTCTCTTTCTTTCAACAATGTCATTTTATGGGTTAATACAGTGTAATGCACAGTAATAACCACAAGCTTTGGGTTGCAGTGTATCTACAGTTGCATCTATGCCACACAGGCTATTACACAGGTGTCCAGGTGGGCATCTAGGAGTATTGTTGTGCACTCACCTCCTCCCCCAACTACCATTCAAACTACAGCCACTACAGTCGCCACCTCTTCACCCTCCAACTTGCCCAGCAGGAGTCTCAAGCTCTGTGGAATGCAGACCAGCCCCAGGCACCAGCTTAGGACCTTCCCAGTAAAGTGTTTGCCAACTCTGTATGCCTTTTAAAACAGAGGCACAGAATACCAAGAACTGGCTGGGGGGGAGGGAAGGCTGCAGGGGCAAAGCAGATAAAATAAAAGCATGCCTTTTACTCCATAATAAAGATTAATACACACACACACTTGCTGTTCTTAAAAGCATAAACACAGTCAACATTAAAATATTATGCAAAGTATCATAAGCATGCAAGTCGACACTATTTATGTAATCCTACAATATACCAAATATACACATTTAGTGAAAATGGGGCATGTACAGTTAGATATGTAAAGAATGCTACATGGCAGCACATAGGGTCCCACAAACACAAGGAGCTGCCATATTTTGGCTTCATATATAGAACAGTGCATAAGCATGAATTCTGCATGAATTTATACCCAATTCACTTCAATGAAATTCTGCAGCAGAAATTCTGCTGTGTGAATGGGACAGCAGAATCCCATTGAAGTGCATTGGCTATAAATTCATGCAGAATTCAGTGCAGAAATTCTGACGTGTGTACGTGACCTCAAAAGGAAACCAAGACGGAAGAAAAATGGTTCCAGTATTTAAAGCCTACTTGCCTTCTACCTTTAGATTTGTCATACGCGGTCCTTGTACATCACATTTAATCTTTGTACTAAACGGACCACAAATTTTAGTGCCCAAGTAGCCAATATCTATATATATAAAACTAAATGTGTGCGTGTGTATATGTGTATGTATATGTTCCAGCATCACGTCCAAACGGCTAAAGATATTAACATGAAACTTGGCACACATGTTACTTATATGTCTACAACAAACATAGGATAGGTGATTTAACCCTTACTCACCCCCATTTGCCAGGGGCGGGGTTTATGTTTAAAGTCCCATACAAGTCAATGGGAAATATATGTTACTGCATAACTTCCAAATGGCTGGAGATATTTTGATAATACTTGGTCACATGTTACTTATATATCCACTTAAAATATAGGATACTTAATTTAACCCTTAACTACCCCCATTTGTGAGGGTCAGAGTATTTGTTTAAAGTCCCATGCAAATCAATGGGAAATGTATGTTCCCACATAACTTCCGTACGGCTGGAGATATTTCAATAATATCTGGTACACATCTTACGGGTCGGGATAGGAGGACCGGGATAGGAGGACCGGGATAGGAGGACCGGGATAGGAGGACCGGGATAGGAGGACCGGGATATGACAACAATATAAGAGGACGGGATATGAAGTAAAAAGCTTCTTCCTTTGTTTATTTTTCTCCCCAACAAGGATTAGGAAGGAAAAACCAGGCAACGCCGTGTACTCAGCTAGTTGTATACATAAATGTGAAATCTTATTAATGTCTGGTCCAGTGACATTTCATAGCAGGAGCAGTCCGATTCCTACAGCGGTGGTGTCAGAAGGAGCAGCCATCAGCTGAACACTGACCAGCTTCATTACAAAAGCGCTATGACCATTCAAAAGGAGCAGATTCTCTTTAGATAAGACAGGATTCTAAACAAAACAATTCAACCTTAAGGTTGTACTGATGCGAAAAAGAACAGACTAATTGATGGAACAATTTTAACTATAAAGAAAATATAAAATTCGGGGGGTTCACACTATGTACGGTATATAGAAAATATAAAAAAAAAATAACTGTGTTGCACGTAACCCATGTGCCAAAAGGAATAACTAGATAAATATATATAATATATATTATATAATACAGTCCTCAAGATTATTTATATATATATATATATATATATATATTAGAGAATAGATAAATATATATAGAATATAATATATAAATATAAAAAAATATATATTTTATATATTATATTCTATATATATTTATCTATTCTCTAATATATATATATATTATATTTGTATATATTTATATATTATATTCTATATACATTTATCTATTCTCTATTATATATATATATATATATATATATATATATATATATATATATATATATATAGCTTGAGGACTGTATTATATAATATATTATATATATTTTTATCTATTTTAACTATAATTGGTAAATGTTTATTTAAATTTAAATTTTGATGGAATTTCTCAAACTATTTTCAATTTGTACAACAGTTAAAAAATAAAGGGCACAGAGATATCATTGTATGCTTGGGCACAAACTTCAGAACTTTGGCTCCTCTAGAGCCGACAGCCAAGTGAAGCTGTGAAGAGCACTTCTCTTCTTGAATTACACGTAGGTAAATGTGTGGTTTGGAACAGGTACAGCCATGATTAGCGTTATGATTCACTAGGCTGCAGCAGGTGATCCAGTTTCATGCCAGTCATCTTTAATGGGTTCTAGTATTGCGGTGGATTCATCTTTACAATCTTTTAAATAGCTTCTGTTTGCACAATCCCCACCCAGAGGAGAAAAGAAAAAAAAACCCTCTCTCCTCCTGCCCACCCACAAAAAAACAGGTATGCATTTACAAACATGCAGACACAATCATGCCCAGCAACTGCGGTTAAGGTGTGTTCCTAGAAAGGGCAGGTAAACAATAGAGACTATTCCCAGCCAACATCTAATACACAGATAAATATAGTACCATGTTTACAAATGAGTTACAGAAGGTGTATTTATTTAAGATGCAAAGTTAAGAGAATACTATATTATTTGTTATACATGTTCAATCTTGAAAGCCTGCCATATAGTTTCCCCTGTCTACTTTTATTCATGCAACTAAGCATAAACAAAATTATATTTATGTATATAACTTCGTAGAAACTTCTTATTGCACACCTAGCGCCCGTATACAAAGACCTACCCGAAAGGGCACGTGCAGCTAAAGTGAATGGTAGAGTAACTCGCCACGGATTTCTCACAGCAAGTAAACCACTGTGAGTTACGGTCGTGTGAACATACCCTAAGAGAGCCAGTTCACACATGCATATTTTTGCTGCAGATTTTCCTGCCCATTGGCTTCAATGAGTAGCAAAATATGCTGCAGCTAATCTGCAGCAGAAAATCCGCATGTAAACTGACCCTATGGGTACATTCACACATACAGGATCAGCTGCATATTTTTGCTACATATTTTCTGCAGCTGGTATTGCTATCTATTGAAGTTAATTGGTATCAAAATCAGCTGCACAAAATATGCAACAGATCCTGTACGTGTGAAGGGTCTGTTCACACGTGCATGTTTTTGCTGCATATCTGCTGCAGAATTTTCTGCCCATTGACTTGAATGGGTAGCAAAATCAGCTACAGCAAATCTGCAGCAGAAAACGTACGCGTGAGGGTGTATTCACAGATTGTATGCTGTGTTAGGGTTACATTGAAGTCAATGTAATCTGCTGCAGATTTTCACACGTACATAATCAGCAAAGGAAAATTCAGTCAACTTTACTGCTGCCTATTGACTAGAATAGGTTAACAGCAAATTATTTAAGATTTGCAGCGGACCCTTGAGAGTCAATGAGTAGCAAAATGCACTTTAAATATGCATGTGTGAATGTACCCCAAGAATTCACATGTGACAAATTGGTTGCAGAAATATCTCAACTGACCTATCAGAATCATTTTCATTCAAATAAATGGAACAGTTTTTCTTGAGTTGCATACATTTCTGCAATAGATTTGCCACATGTGAACACACTTAGTCAGCAGCTGCTGTATTCATTTCCTTGTCTCTTCCTCTGCCTGTTGCATCGTTTAACACAACATTTCCCCCACCCCACCCCCGTCAAAACCTACAGATATTTATTTGCATATAGCACGGTAGTGTGAACTGAGAAGAGGTGGCAACATCACACAAAAGGGGTTTAAGCTATAAGACAAGATCCAGCCTAACCACCTAAGGCAGCACCGGATAACTTATCTGTGAAGGGAGGAGACAGGGACCTTCTGAGACACCGCCAGGCAGAATTTAAAAAGGACTAGACAAGATTTAGTGAGAGGTAATTCAAGAAAAACATGCTGACACCAGTCCAGTTTGTGAGGACACTATATTAGTAAAATTATATATCTTGGGGTGAGTTCTATTTAAACATAATTTTTTCTGATACAAGAATACCCTTTTAAAAGGGAACCAATGGCTGAGGCCATTTAAGTCAAGGGTCCTATATCACTATTGTCCTGCTCTTACTGTTATTGAACTGCAGTAAAAAGCATCAGTTAGGGGGCATTCACACAACGTTTTTGCAATATAGTTCTAGTATACGTTTTCAGTGTGAAAACCATATGGAACCGTATTGAAAACCGTATGCATTGACTCTCCATTGAAAACTGTATGCCAAAAGATGCATCAGGTTGTGTCCGTTTTGCATCCTGTACGGTTTTGTCAGTTTTTTTTCTCGTATCCAAAACCGTAGTCTACCACGCTTTTTGGTCCGGGTTAAAAACTGTATTAGGGTGGGTTCACACTACGTTTTCTCCCATACGGGAGCGCATGGGGGAGCTAAAACCTCGCGCTCCCGTATGTCACCGTATGCGCTCCCGTATGTCATTCATTTCAATGAGCCGGCCGGAGTGAAACGTTCGGTCCGGTCGGCTCATTTTTGCGCCGTATGCGCTTTTACAACCGGA